>NW_028240973.1:0-78955 GCF_964263255.1 Lissotriton vulgaris
TAGAAACAGGATAAGCGGAATTCCTCCAAAAATGCTTCGGCATACGGAGTGTATAAAGTTAGGAATAACTCCGAGGACCGTCTAAAAGGTGCTTATCAGTCCCGAACCTATGGTCTTAAATAGGTGGATTATGCCCGTTGTATCAGACATGTTAAAGATACGATTTCCCATTTCTGTGAAATGGAAGGGGCAGTTCATACTTATGAGTGCCTGTATCTCTGCCAAGGACCTTGCTATTTGGAGATCAAAATTCTCCCGGGTGACGGTTAAGGGCATGTTCCTCTGTAGAAGCATGGCTTTCATTCTGCTCAGAGTATCCAACGGTATAAAGAAAATATTTAATGAAGGCCATAGCGATGCCTCCCTGGCTGTGTGTGTCGGTGGAAACAATACTTGCATACAGCAAGTAACCCTGGAGCACACGGTGACAAGATATGAGATACCCGGAAGCATCCCACAAACACCTTAATCGTTCAGCATCAAGGAACTCCCATTCGACAGTAGCCTGAATACTGGGGTAATCATGGCTGTAGGGGTACCCCTCAAGTGACAGTATAGGTTCGCTACTGAATCATTGCAGGCTCTGTGCAGTATAATATCCTGGCATATAAGGGATCCACTTAAAGCGTTCTCACAGTTTGTACCGCTTAGAAACACTTCTAGATCCCAACTCCTGCATCAAAATCTGTACTGTAATTCCCAAGTTTCCTTGATGAATTCCCTACCCATCATTTCATATCTGCCTGCCTGTTGTTGTTCTAGGCAATACTGAAACTGGAAAGTTGTGACCGGTAATGTTATATGACCATGGATCAACCACTCTGTGGAAGGTGATTCTACCACAGTAAAAGGTAATCTGTCCAGTTTTTCAATACGTAGCATTGTATATTTTGCTACCCTCTGTGCCATTTTCATCTGTTTTTCCGTTGGATTGTATGCAGAATACAGTGACGTACTGTTGATAAAACGCCATTGCACATAACCTGCGCGCAATGATTGCAGCGTACAGCTCAATAACATAATAGAACATAATTGTGATTGCCCGTGCTGTAGTATGGACAAATCTTATTCTAGTACATCAATAGCAGAAGATACAATGTTGCCCAGTGAATAAATCCTAGATGTTAACGTAGTCATATCATTGTCAACTACGGCTGAATCCTTTTCTAAATTGATCCTGTCTATTTCTTGTAGTCTCCCCAACGCTTCTTGTTGGGAGATTTTCCAAATTTCGTTATAAACCGCATAATAGAAACGTTTTGGGCGTGGCTTTCTGGGACCTACTAAAAAATTCTGTAGGTCCACATCCTCTGTAAGTACAGATAAGTGTTGTTTCACCTGTGGTAGTGTTGAGGTTTTTAGCCAATCGAGGCACAACTTCCCAACACTGTATGATAACAGTCCCTAGATGTTCTCTGTGTACATAGCGTGGTTCAGACCTGTGGATACTAAAACCTTTGATGCAACTATATAATAGGATGAGGTCGGGTCAGAAATATTAAACCCTGAAAAATATTAAACTTTCTGTGGAAAAGTTTTCAAACTACTTTTCAGTGGTGTAGGGCAATGTTCGCACTGGTGATATGTGCAAACATTCCTAGGGGTACTGGATTTCTGTAGAAAATGATTACCATAATGTTGATAACTATACATGGTGTTAAAATCTGATGTGTCTTCTAACATTTCATTATTAGAAAATGCAGCAGTTTGTTGTAAATCAGACAACATATTGTATACAGTTTTGAAATTCCAATCATCGGAAAATGTACTGGAAGTAATGATATAATTTATGGAAATTTTAAGTAAATGAGGTATTTTTAAAAGTTCGGTCAGACCAAATATACCATAATCACCTTTGTCCCATACTATACCATCAGGTATAGGAACCACTGTAATGTTCACTGATGACAAGTCTCTTTGTTCACAATGTGACGAAACATGAGGTTCCAGGATCAAATTCACCTTCAATGCTGCTGAGCTTTGGCGCAGATACGTTCCATTAATAAGTAAGCAGAAAACAGTTACTACACCTATCCAGAAAAGAAAGAACAATATACCGGTGACTATTCAAAGTTCTAGCCAAGGTGACACCAGGTATGACTTTTTAAGAAAAATTAAAAAGCCTTTGATTTGTTGTTGACGAAATATAAAGGCTGCCGTTGTTTCAGGTTCACTTGGATCCAAGGAAAAGGTATTAAAGGTGATCAAATAGCCAGATGCAGTTCGATCTAGTTTAGGTAGCTCAGCAGGTTTTGTTGAATTTGTTGGTGACGCTTGTTTGGAAATCAGGTGAAGTAACAATGACTCTCGGGCTTACACAAAATATATAATGATGTCCCTCACTCGTTTCCTGGCCTGGGCTGGGCGCATTTCCTCTCAAGGCCGGACATTACCTAAATATAGAATCAAATGCAAATATTTTTTTCATCAAAGTTGTTTCAACTTGAAACAACTATGAATAAAAAATAATGTTGTTTTCGACCTGAAATGAGCACGTGCTGAGTCAGGCTATTTATTCAAAGTAATGGGACAGGACAGCGCAGAATGGAGGTGCATGCCAGCAGAGGGCCCTTTTGTTTAGAATCTTCAATAAATCGGTCATTGTCGATCATGGGCTATTCCATTTTGCATGATTTGAGCCAGGTCAGCATAAGAGATTGAGCATATTATTATTTTGAAAATTTCACATGAATGATAATGAATAAGTTACTTACCTTCATGAACACCTTATCTGTTAGAGGCTAGATCTAGTTGCAGATTCCTTACCTTAGAATTATCCCCAGGTGCAAGACTGGATCCGGAAATTTTTCTACAGCAATATCTCTGAGTGTCAGTAGAGGGCACCGGGCGACTACGTACGACATTGTCTACCAAATGTGACATCATTAAAGCCCATATAAGCCCACCCCTGATGCGGTGACATCAGTTTCTTCCGTGACTCCTTTCCGCGCTAAAACACGAACCCACGTATAAAAACTGCAATGGAAATAGTGTGTCAAAAGGAGTGCTCTTTTTGAAAAAACACTTATATGAAGAACAACTGGAAATCTGGATTGTCCTTCTCAGTCTCTTGTCTGTATCTGTGTTTTTTGTTTTTTTTTTACGAAAGGCAGAAGGGTGCAAAGAAGAGAACCAGAAAAAGGGGGAAATCAGTTCACAGAGCGGGGAGAATGGGTAGGATGGTAAAGAATCTGCAGCTAGATCTAGTCTCTACCAGATAAGGTGTTACCAAAGGTAAGTAACTTATTCATCTGATAGAGACGTCTAGCCGCAGATTCCCTCCGTTGGAATAGATACCCAAGCAATACTACCCCTGAGGAGGGCCTGCAAACTGATTCCAGACGATCTCTGACTGGGCTATTTGATTTAAATAAGAAAAAGAGAGAGAGACAGCTTGTCAGGAAGGGAGGGGTGGAAGAAAACATCCCACCCGAAAACTCTAGAAGTACCCCTATGGAACTGAATCATCAGCCGTGCAAAGACATGGGAGAAAATGCATGGAACAACATTCCATAGAAACATAGCACTACAATGCCCAGTGGAAAGGAAACCAGTCCGAGAGACTGAGGTGGAAGACTAAGGACAACAGCTAAAACTACTGGGCCAAACTCCCAGCCATAGAAGTAGGCATAGCAGAGGGAGCTGAATAATAGCTGGTAAAGCATTTGAGAAATAACAATCATGGCAATAGACCACGGTAGGCAGAGGAAACACTTCGAGAGAGAGGAGCTTCTCTGTGACTATACAGCGTAGAATTCCAAGAAAAGAAGATGTAAACCATATATATTTAGAGAGGTATGAAAATATATATATTTATAAACATAAAGATATATAGAATTTACACTGTACAATAATAGGTGCCTAAAAAGAGTACATAAAACAACCAAACAGCAGCCATAAGCCACAGGAGAGGCAACAGCAAACTGGAAACCAGCCACATAGCCTCATTTAAAGGGAGAGGGTGGGGCAGAAGTACACACAACAAAATACCAAGGGAGCAGACAGAAACAGCACTACTGACAGAATGGTACGATAAGGCAGGAGAGAGGCAATTAAAAAAAACAGCAGGGGAGAAACAATCCAGCTATAATGAGACAGAAATACCACAGTGGAGATGTGGGAAAAGCGGTCGAAGTTTATGGGGCCAACATCTGGGAGGCCTATGCACACAACCAGGCCACAGAGCAAAAGAAATGAGTATTGGAAGACCAACACAAGAAAGGAAAGTCCAACCAAAGGGCCTCTGTAAAGAGGATGAATAGACAGTGAGGCAGTGCCCATAGCCTAGGAAGGAAGAAGGCCAAAAGCAAAGGAAAGTTCCTGTAGGCGCAGGACAACCCGTGCCTGGCCAACAAACCAGGGAACAATGTGGGTGGAGCAGGGCCGGCTTTAGGCATGTGCAAGATGTGCACCTGCACAGGGCGGCCAAACCCCAGGGGCCGCCACCACGCCTGTCAAGTATCACGCATGATCAGGTGTGACGCTCCAGCATTTCAGTGTGGTGATCCGTATCACCGCACTGAAATGCATTGTCACGCATTTAATGTCACTCTGAAACTCTAGGTCAGCAGGGTGCCAGCCCAAGCTGTGGTCGCTGCTTCTCCCCGCAGACTTTCTGCCAGCAGCTAGGCTCAGTATGTTAATAGTTAAGACTGCTCTCAGCTCTGGGGTGGCTGAGAGTGTTTCAAAGTAAGTGTAACAAATCTATCTGCCTGGCAGCCTGCTGTGCCTGGCTGGCGCCGCGCCGCTTTCAGACGCACACACTGAGACAAGTAAAGTTTAATTTAGCACTAAGCAGCAGTGTACCATGCCCGTTGCTGCTTCGGGCAGGCTTTGGGACTGGCTTGCAGCAGAGCACGAGAGCAACAATGTAACAATATTACCCGCGCCGCGGCGCAGCTTTCGTGATAGATGACATCACAACAGTGAGAGCGCCGTCGCGAGCGGATGGTTGTGGGAGGGAGGTTGAACTGATAATGGCAGGCAGAGCTCAAATCGATGTCTGTATCCCTCACAGGTTTTCCTCAATATGTTTCTGACTTTATAGTCCCCCTTATAGGGGACTCCACATGCCGTGCTTGGTGCACCAGTGCAAGTCGGAAGATGGGGCACTGGTGTTCTTTTTGCACCCCTCTGTTGTTTTTTGTGTTCTCCACACAAATTTTGAAAGAAATGAAAATACAGAGATACTGTCCGGAGCTGACCGCGGACCTCGGCGGCCAAGGGAACTCTTATTTATTGCTGAAAGTCACTTTGAATCATGCCGGAGTCCGGATGACCTTTGCCACGGCCGGGAGGAGTTGTGGCCACGACGAGGCGGGTCCTACTTAATTGCTGCGCCACTCTCGCCTTGCACAGTGAGTAACTCTATCCAAGTGATCGATGTACTAGTGAGGCACACAAGCAGCGGGGATCATGGCAGAGAGAGGCAGTGACTTGACCCGCTGTATGCATATAGGCTCACAGGGTCCCTGACGGGGGGGGGCAGGGGTCGGGGGCGCTGGCGCTGGCAGACAGAGCCTAGTGTGTGTTTGGAGTGCAGCAGTTCAGTGAAAGGACGAAAGTAGGAGGGGGTCCAAGCTGTGAGGCCCAACAGTAAAGACACCCTTACTTAGTCTATCCGCGTTCAGATGGACTCCAAGGGTGCAGGGGCTCGACCCCCGCTGTAATTTAGGCCGATCGGAGGCGCTGCAGGTGGTAGATGGAGCATTAGCTAGACAGCAGGGCATTCTTTGAAAAGATGGGTGGGAGCTGGGCCTGGTCGATCGCAGGGAAAGCAGCATTGAGCACTGAAAACTGAAGTAAGAAAAATTGACTTAAGAACACAGCAGGTAGGAGAGTATGCGGGGTGAGTTCCTTGAACGGCAACCTTCCGAGTGTCCACGCAGTCGGGCGGTGGCGGTTTCTGGTAATCGCAGTCGCACAGTGTCGAGCTGGTGGGCTGGTCAGTAGGTAGTGGGGGGGCAAGTTGATTAATACTTGTGCGGCCATTTTTAGGGGCCTATTTGTGTGATGTCCGGCTCAGAGGGGTAATGTCGCCCAGGGCGGCCATTTTCAGGGCTGTTTGTTACCATAGGTCCGACGACGTGGTTAATGGCGTCTGTGTCCGGCCATTTTAGGGGCACCACTTGTTGATGTACTGCGCATGTGGGTAAGGGCTGCCGGTGCAGCCATTTTCATGGGCGCTTTACTGCGAGATGTCCGGCGCATGGGGGATATGGTGCCCGTTGTTCGGCCATTATGCGTCTTTGTTTCATTTTGTGGGGGACATGTCTGTCGGAGTCTATTATGTAGTTTGTGTGCAAGTGTTTCTGGCTGCAGACTGGCGGAGTTGCCTCTTTGGAACTTCGAGTAGAGTGGAGGCGTGTCTGTTCTTCCTTAGGCCACCATCAGTGGCATTGTTCAGTCTCTATATTCACGGTCACCAACAGGAGCAGAGAGAGTTGCTTTTGCTCTAATGAGTCAGTGCTGGCTTTCAATCAGTGGCTCGAGTGGCGTCTTTGGCTAAACACTATTCAAGTATCATGGTGGCACAATGTTCAGGTTCGATTTCTCTGTTAGAAAGTAATAGAGAGAGTAATTATTGCTTTCGAGGTTGCTGTTTCCGTGCCGCTTTCTTTATCTTCGCTCGCTGATTAATTTTCCCTTTGGAATACCTTGCGGCTCATGTAGTGAATCTATCCCTCGCACTCTATGGCTCGCTCCCCAGCCTTGGCCTTCTCGTGTGATGTTTTTTGGGCGTGCGTTTCCCAGGTGTGCCCGCATGCGGTGGGTAGTTCCTTTGTTTCGCTCCGGTGCCAGCAGCTTCTCCGTAGCCATGCTGCTTTCCTTGCAATTAGTATTTATGCTTGTCCCCGAGGAAGGAATGGTTCAGGGTGGTTTTGATTCTGCAGCATGTCTTTTATTAGGGACCGGGTTACTACTTTGTCACGGCGTCACTACTGTACTGCAGTGTTTCTGCATGGGCCCAAGCGCTGGGTTTTGGTTGGCCTATTTCGAGGACCGTTGTGGGGCGAATCATTAGTTACCGGACAGGACTGGGGATGGCGGTCGTGAAAGCCATACCAGCTGCCCGGGCGTCATGTGCGTTCCAGGGAGTGCACTCGGCAACGGGGAACTGCACAGGGGCACGGGGGTGGCCCGCAACCACGAGGTGCTCGACCCCTCCTTTTGCCACGGCTATGCAGTGTCCAGGAGGAGAGTAACACGTGCTCACTGAGTTTTCCGCTCGCTGCAGCTTTTAAGTTTGCCGTAATTTTGGACTTCGCAGCGTTGTTTTTCTTCTCTTTTATCCAGCGCGTGGAGGGTATAGCGTGTACGGTGGATGCTTTTCCTCCGATATGGGAGTCTCAGCAAGGGACGCGCAGGCTGGGCTTTGCCCCGTTGTATTTTGCCCGTTTTCACGGTGTAAATATCTCGCTCCTTTTGCCGGCCGCACGTGGCAGAGCGATTGAGACTCGCTTGTAGTCCCCGCTGTGCAGGGTTTACGGCTTTTTGCGGGGGGACAGGTTCGAGGCTATTTTCGCCTCACAGTATGCTGCGGTTATCATCCCGCACCCAGGCTTTGCCACGCCTGTCTTAGTGCGGATTTTACCAGAAGGTGTCAGGCGCTCTACTTTGAGGACAGAACGGGTACATGGGAGCACTTTACGTGAGCGTCCCTCATACTTCGTACTCTAGTCACTTGGAGCGAAGTGACAAACGTAGGCTAAGAATTAGAAGTAGCTTACTGTGCTTTGCAGAAGGAAATGCAACATGAGTGCTAGTTACATAGGCGTACATTGCACAAGTAGAGGCATGGGCTGCATCTCATGACAGAAGTCTACCCCTAGAACAATTGTACGTAAGATATGGTTGCTCTTGTGCAAGTACAATGAGCAAGCACGATTTTGATGTATGAACAGGGTGTTAGTCTGGGGACAGTCAGCGAAAGGACTTATGCCACGTAGGATATGGCGACACTTTTGCAAGTACCGGAAGGATACGATTTGTAAGAGGGGGCAAGCAGTGTGTTTCATGAGAATATTGACAGGTGCAGGTTACTTAAGAGTTCCAAACACAGGTAGAAGGCAATACTGCACGCAATACCGCGGACGACGCCTACCGACGCGCAGGGGTATTGCTACGCAAAAATTTCCGGATCCAGTCTGACGCCTTAGGATATTCTAAGGTAAGGAATCTATCACTAACGTGTCTCTTTCAGATTCTTAATTACTGCATCATAATCCTACACATCTTGAGTAACTTTGCCTCAGCCTCGATCAGCTGATTTCATACCGAGTGACCTATTCTGTTTCAGGGCTTTTAAAACTCCCCCTCTGCTAAATACATATTGTACTGTGCGAAAGACTTTGTTTTTCATATTTGCAATATACCTTAGTACCGCTCTCTCAAATACAATCAGTTCTAGATGGGAAATGGAGGACGGTGGGTTGAAAGGTTGACAGTGGTCTCAATCAGGTGCCTGAGTCATCTTTTGTGCTGTATCTGCAAAAAATCCTTAAATCTAATTTGCGAAATAATTTAAACAATTTTGTCTGCAAAGGGAAGAAGTCAGTCATCTCCGTGATGACAAATGACAAGCCCTTGCTTAAGAGAGATAGATAGTACATGTTGCGAAAGATTGACAATCTGGAGCACCTGTTTCCCTTGTGCCTGAAGTGAGTCAGTGTTGCAAAAACGTATGGAGACTCAGGCCCCCACCTGTAAAATTTCTGACTCATTTGGCGGTCCCTGGAGTTTGGTTCCATGGCTTCCATCTGTTGCCTCTGCCTCTCAGGCCCACTCACTTTGTTGGTTCACTATGGCTTGATAGACCACTAGGGCCTGCTTGCGGTCAGAATCGTCTGATCCTGCTGATTACTCAAAAAAGTCACTTCCTTGTCATTTTTTATATCTTCCCCAAGTGAATGCCCTAATGTGTGTTGAATTTGGGCATAGAATTTGGCTTTTCCTTTGGAAAAAAGTATTCATGTCTTTAGACTCTTCGTCTGCTTTTTTCTTTTGCTCAGTATTAATACATTTTGTTATTGTTGCATTGAGTTTGTCCAAAGATCTCTGGGCGTCTTGCAGTGGGTGTGCCTGTCCCTAATAATTGTTTTTCCAACTCTTCAATTTCTTTTTAACTCCTCTTTTACGTGTTCTAGAGCGGTTTCCTAGCACCATCCAATGACGCAAGCATGTGGTGGCAATATGACTGAAACCCCACGTAACATTTTTGTCTTCCCTAAAGAAACCTGGGATGTTCCTCACTTGTAAACCTAGGGGGATGATTCCTGCTTGTAAGTATTTTAATAAGTGTTAGAACTGAGGGTCTGCAGTTAGCAGAGGTAGATACCTTTGACCAAATAGGGACCCTTGCTTCTAGTCAGGGTAAGGTGAATACACACTTATAGATAACCCCTGCTCACATTCTTGGTAGCTTGACACGAGAAGACAGGCTTATCCCAATGGCAATGTGTAAAGTACTTGTACCAACACTCACAGTATCGCAGTGAAAACACCACAAATGGACACCATACCAGTTTAGAAAAGTAAAATATCTATCTAAACTAAACAAGACCAAAACGACAAAAATCCAACATACAGATACTCAGTAGAATTGTCCCAAAAATAAACTTGTAGATGGTAAATGCGAAACTTTTCTCTCAAAGTACCTTAGCTGCATAACGCAGAACAAACAAAAGGGTCGGAGAGAAGGCGCTGCTTCGACTCTTCCTGCGCTCCTGCTGCGATGCGACAAGATGGTGCCTCGATGCGTTGCGACGATCCGGTGAGATGACATAAAATGGCTTCTCTAATGCAATGCGACAACGTAGATGCGATGTGTGCACTCCCGACGGCCGTGCAGTGAAATCGGTGTTTTTTTTAGCCTTGACAGGCCCTGCGACACGCTTCTCCGGTGACGATCCGTGGCAGCGGTGACACGCTTCCTGCACGGCTGTGGTGGCGGCGTCATGCTTCTCCCTAGTTGCGTTGCGCTTCCAGCTCCCAGGCACCTCAGGGCAGGTCAGAACTTCCAGCAAGGAAGTCAGGGAATTTGGGAGTGAAATCCTTTTGTGCACGGGACTTCAGAAACAGGAGGCCAGCTCTTCTCAGGCCCTTGTAAACTTTTCTTCAGATGGACACAGCACATAGCAAAGTTCTTCTTCAAGCAGGGAACACAGCACACAGCAAAGTCCCTTGATCCTCTCCTTAGCAGAAACAGCAAACTGCAGGCCAGCCCCAGACACATAACAAGGGCCATACTTTTCCTCAGTCTCTTCAGCTGTCCTCTTGTAGCGTAGTTCCTATATTCCCAATAGGCTCTGCGCTTTGGAATAACATATACTATAGTTTAGACGTAGGACTGAGGTCGACTAGGTCTCTATCGTATAAATTAAACTTAATTGTGAGTGCCAGCTAGCTCAGAGGTCACTAGAAACTTTCTCGAATAAACAAGAAGGGATTAGTTTCTGACAACCGCATAAACATGACAACTTTGTTTCCCAAGAATAAGAAATCAATCTCTAGAGTCGCGGAAACAATAGATAACTATTTTACTCAGTCAATCGTGCATGCTTCGTTGCACCAGAGGTGCTGAGAAAATAGAGACACTGGTGTTTTCAATAAAAGGAATTTATTGATCAGTCTTCTTTCTCAAGCATAAGAAATGTACTGCTACAATCGTAATACTGGTTATAAAGTACAGGGCATATAATACGAAAAGTATTATAAAGTAGTACTGTGAAAGCATGATATGGTTTCTAAGTCATAAGTTGCCTAAAAGGTATAAAATACATACAGTAATAAAATAATGACTAAAAGTACTAAACTGGTGCTTCTAAAATATGCCTACCCCGGTGTACCTAACCTAAGTCTAGTACAAGGGAAGAAGTAGGTGAGGAGTAGCTTAAGTGCAGTATTTATCTGCCAAGGATCTATCCAAGAATTCTCTAAGGGTCTAATCAGATCCGTACCTTGGTTTTAGAGTGAAGGAGGTCTTGTATCTCTCTCTCAGGACTCGATTTCCCAGCAACCCGCAAGGGTAGCCTGGAAACACTGGAGCTGGAATTTTCGGCAGGAGAAAAGACAGCGTCTCTCAGTGCGTCAGCTGGAGGGTCGGCTTCCTTCGGCACTTGCTGCTGCAGGGCGTCGGGCAAGTAGTTAGTCCTTCTGCTACAAACCACTGTGTGTTTGTCTGGGCAAATGTAGGCATATTTAAACTTTGAAGGTGCCGAGTTTGACGTATGATTGGACTTAATACCATCACACAAAGACTCAGTTCTTTGAAAACTCCATGATTTCCTAGATAAATTAGTATTCAGGCAAGGGGAAGTCCCTAGCTGCTGAAGGCGGGTTTTTCTAGGAAATTGTTGTTTATTCTTGGAACTTAGTGGAAGTAGCCATGCCGTAGCAAAAGGAACGGAATTTGCATCAATTATGTATGTATACGTGAGTGGATAATTTAGAGGTAACGCTGCATGATTGCCTTCCATTGAGGCTTCTACTGCTAGTAACGTTTCACCGTCTATTACTCTTTTTGAGCGAGCGATTATAGCTACGGAAGCTGTTTGCACAGCTGCCTTCGCGGCTTCATCAGCCAATGAATTCCCTGCAACGTGAATTCCATCACGTTGATGACTCACGTGAGTCTTTTGTAGTTCTTTCTGTAAAAGAACTATTTGTTCCCAAAGGATTTTATGCTTGATCGTGCCACCTTTTGAATTTTTGAACCCGTTTTTAACCCAGCTCTGGAAGTGTTCGTTGTAAGATTCAACGCAGAAATACGGATCGCACACTATTAGTGTGGGGAATTCGCGATCAGTATTTTCAAGCGCCATCTTGAAAGCCTGCAGTTCAGCTCGCTGAGGTGTACAGTCTCCGAGTGACTGAGTTTTAATTACCATAGGTCTAAATTTTCCTTCGCGCCAGCGAACTTTAACAATCGCGCCCGCAGCACTATAGGCTTGTTTACCCCCAATTGCGGGCTGTGCTGATCCGTCTGTATAGATTATACATCCGTAATGTTCCAGAGGAAGAATCTCGGTCGGCAGAGGACATTTGTGTTCGTATTGTAAAAATTCTTGCATTTTCAAGTGGGGGTCAAAAACGTATTCAACGTCTGTTGCAGCAAGATAGTTAATCCAATGTATCCATCTCGGATGTAAAGCTTTTGCATTTGGAATGCTTGCTTTCGTCACTGCCTCTAAGGCAGGTACAGGTGTGACAATCATTATTCGTATTCCCTGTGCTACTGCAGTTTGAACCGCTGTCAGAATTTTTTCTGTAAAATTCCATTTTATTTCAGCTTGTGTGTACAAGTGTGATTTGTATGCTATTGGTACCTTTTCACCTTCATTAAAGGTTAGGTATGTGAATCCGCATCTTCCTGGGATGATTCGGAGCACAAGGTTGCGCACATTGTCGTGTGTTTCTAACTGTGTTTTTGCTAACATGTCTGTTTGCACTGAACTCTGGTTTTGAGTTCAATTAGTTGGTTTAAAATCAGGTTTGATTAATTCATAGAGAGATTTAAACCTTTCTGCGTAATTCAGAACACAAGTTCTTCCGAAATTCAGGAAACCTGGAATTGACTATGTTTTTCGGCGTCTTTGCAGGTTGGAGCAGCGCACATTACTCTAGAAAGATAGCTGCCAGGCTTTTGCCTTCACGTGATAACTCGTAGCCTAGAAATAGGACGTTGAGGTGGGCAATTCGTGATTTCTTAAAATTGAATTTGTACCCTTCTGAAGCAAACCCAAGAATTATGGTGTTCACTCTTTTCAAGTGCACGTCCAAATCATAGTCTGTAAGATAGATGTCATCGACATAAGAGAATGCCTCATCATCGTACTTTTGTAGTAACTCTGTTACTCTGGTTGAAAATAACCCTGGACTATTCTTGAATCCCTGGGGGAGACGGCAAAATTGTTGCTGTGTCCCCATAATTGAGAAAGCGGTCAAATGCCTACTTTCAGGTGCAATATTTTGACAGAAAAACCCATTTGAAATATCTAATGTGGTTTTACATTTTTTCCGCACAATGTTATTCATCAATGCTGCACTATGTGCATTTTGTACTGCAAATGTTTTGCAACAGGAGTTTAAATGTCAGTAATCCAATACTAGACGATATGAATTGTCTGGTTTGAAGACAGGAAACAAAGGATTGTTCATTGACGAGGTGCATGTTTCAATCACCCCTTTGGCATTCAAGTTGATTTAAAATCTCCCCGACTCATTTTTTAGCTTCTTGCTTAACTGGAAACTGCCTTTGTGCAGTAGGTTGATTTTTTAACTGTATTTTATGGTGAGGAGAGTCCTCATCCCATCCTACATGATTTTTATATAATGCTGGAGCCTGAGCTACTGCCCATTTTCTGGCATATGTGTATTTTTTATGAATTGGAATGTGATTTGAGAAGGCTGGCATAATTATCTCTTCGCCATGTGGGCACTCCCTGACAAATTCAGGTAGCCAGTCTTGTTCAGCCAGAAGAATGTCATAGCCATTAGAAAAGCTTTTCCCAAAAGAGTGCTATTATTTTTCTAGTTATGTCCCCCTCCATCGGGACTGTTATTTCATATAACTTGTGGGGTACACTAACCCTGGTGTCTGCAGTTTCAACTTATATGGATTCATTCAAGTCCACTGTCTCCAGATGATCCTTCAGGATCTTGCAAACTATGGTGACTTCTGCTGCGCTGTCTAGCATTTTCTGAGCCCACTCCCCGTTCTTGAGTTTTGTCCTCAAGATCCTCAGCATGTCTGATCTTTACGCTTGCTACCTTCTTTTTGGTGCATTGAGTTTTCTTATTTTTTGGAACGTGCTGTTCTTCTTTGGACTTCACGCGTTTCTCTTTCTGTTCTGATTGTTCTCTCCTCTCGGATTTCTGCAAGGAAGTCTGAAAGGTACGAGAGGAACCTTTATCAGTATCTTGATATCAGGTTTTTTAAAGTATCCCTATTTCTAATTTATACCTTTTTCCAGAGGGCTCCCGTTGGGGAGATCTTCCTCTGGACTGAGAAAGTTTTTCTTTAGGAAGTGTCTGTTTAGTATTTTCCGACTTCTTTTTAGGAGTAGTGAGATTATTTTTAATAAACACCTTTTTAGGATTTTCTGTTAATTCGGTTTTACTGGTTTTCCACCCAAACTATCTCTTCCTAATTCTTCATAAGATTTTTCAGTAATTCTAGCAAGCTCATATGGTCAGTCTGTTATATCTGTTTCTTTTAATTTTTTGGCAGATTGCCACGGATGCTGTTTCACCTTTAATGTTAGCTAATAATATAGCTGAGACCTGTACGAAATCTTTCAGTAACTTCATACCTAGATTTAAGGCCGGTTCTGCACCAGAACATCTGGTATTACCGCCATAGATGGGACACCACGTGTTTTTGTGTAGATTGAAGCAAAGACTGTACCCCAAGTGTCACAGTCCTCCACATGTGGTGCTATCCCCATTGGTAAACAGATTGTCAGAATTCTGTGTTTCTCATGAGGTGTACTATCAGGGAATACTGCCTCTATTTGAGTAATTTTCTGAGCTAACCAGAACGGAATTTGTTCCCTCTTTGCGGACAATTTACCAATTACTGATTGTATAGTCTGTGGTGTGATTTTGTTTGTATTCCCCTGGTGAGGGGTGTGCTGTGGAAACCTTACAGCTG
Source organism: Lissotriton vulgaris (assembly GCF_964263255.1). Taxonomy (NCBI): domain Eukaryota; kingdom Metazoa; phylum Chordata; class Amphibia; order Caudata; family Salamandridae; genus Lissotriton; species Lissotriton vulgaris. The sequence continues at coordinate 14,654 of NW_028240973.1, forward strand.
GTTGGACTGTTAAAGTCCTCATGGCATATTGAACCAATTGCCTGTGTATTTTAATTAACTGTTTCAGCTGAGCTAACAGTTCTGGACCTGTCATTCCGTTAATGTCAGGATGTGGTGTGTAGCTGGCCGTACCGGCCATGTTGCTCCTGGTCTACCTAGTGGACCGAGCCTGGTAATGTGATTTTGATGTTTTAGGGCCCCTTTAAACCAGAGCTGATGCTCTTGGTAAGTTAATGGAATGTCAAAGTCCTCGAAAGGAACGTATTCTGCTGGAGGTTCCTCTACTTTGTAGTAGTGGAACTCGTGTGTTACCGGATTTGCTGTAGGAAACAGAATCCATGAATAGAATACCTCTGTTTGCTGATATTCATGTGTTTGTATACCAAAGGTTACTTTACCACCTCTCGATGATACTCCATTTTCTATAAGTTTTATAGTTATGGTTTTCCTTTTTGTTGGAGATTTGTGTCATCTAAGACTGCTTGAGCTGCAGCTCTAGCTAATTCGTTGTCACTCTGTCATTTTATTGACTGAGAGTTTGCAGAACAAGCTTCAAGGAAACCAAGATTAGGTGCACAATATTTTGGAACACTGTATCCTTCAACGTTGAACAAACCAAACACTAATACATAGGATTTTTCGTCCTACTCAGTTTTGGCGGATATTATCCTTTCACCCACTTCAGACGTCTATTGGAGTTTTTACGGGAAAAAGGGGTCAGTGTGAAAAGCACGACTGAGTTACTCTAGTATTTAGTGTTAAATTATCGCCTTAACAAACGTTGGGCGCCATGTAGTGTAGTTCCTATATTCCCAATAGGCTCTGCGCATTGGAATAACATATACTATAGTTTAGACGTAGGACTGAGGTCGACTAGGTCTCTATCGTATTTATTCAACTTAATTGTGAGTGCCAGCTAGCTCAGAGGTCACTAGAAACTTTCTCGAATAAACAAGAAGGGATTCGTTTCTGACAACCGCATAAACATGAAACCTTTGTTTCCCAAGAATAAGAAATCAATCTCTAGAGTCGCGGAAACATTAGATAACTATTTTATTCAGTCAATCGTGCATGCTTCGTTTCACCAGAGGTGCTGAGAAAATAGAAAGACGGACGTTTTCAATAAAAGGTATTTATTGAACAGTCTTCTTTCTCAAGCATAAGAAATGTACTGCTACAATCGTAATACTGGTTATAAAGTTCAGGGCATATAGTATGAAAAGTATTATAAAGTAGTACTGTAAAAGCATGATAAGGTTTTTAAGCCATAAGTTGCCTAAAAAGTATAAAATACATACAGTAATAAAATAATGACTAAAAGTACTCACCTGGTGCTTCTAAAATACGCCTACCCTGGTGTACCTAACCTAAGTCCAGTACAAGGGAAGAAGAAGGTGAGGAGTAGCTTAAGTTTAGTATTTCTCTGCCAAGGATCTATCCAAGAATTCTCTAAGTGTCCAACCAGATCCGTACCTTGGTTTTAGAATGAAGGAGGTCTTGTATCTCTCTCTCAGGACTCTATTTTCCAGCAACCCGCAAGGGTAGCCTGTAAACACTGGAGCTGGATTTCTCGCCAGGAGAAAAGACAGCGTCTCTCAGTGCGTCAGCCGGAGGGTCGGCTTCCTTCGGCACTTGCTGCTGCAGGGCGTCGAGCAAGTAGTTAGTCGATCTACTCCAAACCACCGTGTTTTTGTCTGGCAAATGTAGGCATATTTATACTTTGAAGGTGCCGAGTTTGACGTATGATTGGACTTAATACCATCACACAAAGACTCAGTTCTTTGAAAACTCCATGATTTCCTAGATAAATTAGTATTCAGGCAAGGGGAAGTCCCTAGCTGCTGAAGGCGGGTTTTTCTAAGAAATTGTTGTTTATTCTTGGAACTTAGTGGAAGTAGCCATGCCGTATTTGGGCTGTATATCCTCAGTCCAATTATGGTAATGATTTCTATGCCTATATAAGGATCGGGTAATTTATACCTATATAAGGGCATGAATCGGGAAAATTACACTAGGGTCATAGATTCATTTACCGCACTCTTTGACAACAGGTTCCTCTTGATCACGAAGTAATCTTGGAATCTTTTATATCCCTGTGTTTCCACAACAGCAGGCCAGCTCTTCTCAGGCTCTTGGAGACTTTCTTTCCAGGACACAGCACGCAGCAAAGTGCTCGTCAAGCTGCGGGACACAGCAAACTCCCTTCTCCTTTTACCTTGGCAGAAATAGCAACTGAAGGCCAACCCCAGACACACAGCAAGGGCTGTACTTCTCCTTCAGCTCTTCAGCTTTTCTCCTCAGCAAACGTGCCTCCTTGGTTCCAAAGTAGTCTAAAATGTAGGGGTTTTAGCTCTCATGTTTAGACACCAAAAGCCTTTGCTCTCTATGTGTGAGGGGTCCTGGACCCAGTCCAAACCAGTTCTGGGTGCACTCTGCCAGTGCACAACTTCTTCCTTTGTCAGTGTGGGCCAGGGTCATCAGATGCACCACAGGCGGTGGAGCCAGCATTGTGGAAGGCAAGCACAGCCCTATTCAGGGCCAGGTGCTACTCCAAATGCAGATAGGTCTATTCAGCCTAGTGCTAACTCACCCAGACTCCTGTAGCCACCCCAGCCCCGGTTACTCTCAAACCAGACAGTCAATCCACAAACAGGCAGAGGGACACAGAAAGGTTGAACAAGAAAATAGTCACTTTCCAAAAGTGCTATTTTCAAACACAGAATTAAAAAAACATCATTTCTAAAAGATGTGTTATTAAATTCTGAGTTCAGGGATACCAGACTCCAGTTTTCCATCCCACTCTTATGGGAAGATATGCAGGTAAACATGTTACACAGCATTCCCCATTCTGGCCTATGGGCAACATAGCCTTTCAATAGTGAAAAACAAAATTGGCAGTATTTCACTATCAGGACATGTTACACACACTAGTACATGTCCTACTTTTTTACATACACTGCACCATGCCAAGGAGGTACTTTAAGCCTACCATAGGGGTGTCCTATGTGTACGAAAAGGGAAGGGTAAGGCCTGGCATGTAGGTACGCTCGCCAGGTCAACATGGCAGTTAGCAAACTGCGCACAGGCACTGCGAGCAGGCCTGAGACATCTCTTTGGGGCTACTCATTTTAGTGGCACAATCAGTGCTGCAGGCTCACTTTGGAGCGCCGGGAAACCTACGTACATTACAAATTAAATTAAACAAATAAAAATACAATTCAAGTTAGCCTGGCTGATAAGGGCTGTTACCCCGAAACCGGTCCCAGGATGCTTGTCTCTGGTCCAAGGAAGACATGGCTTGGCAGTTCGGGCTGGACTGTTCCCATGAGGCACAGGGTCAAGACTAATTTGCATATAGCTATGTCTGAACTGGAGTGGCAAAGTGAGCTAAAGAATGATGATGGATTCAACCCAGATCTGTGACTGGGGGTGAAAAGTTTCAGGACTCCATTCATCATCTCTTTGTGTTTGCTTTGCAGGCCCACTAGTAGCATTTGAATTACCAGCCCTGACACACTCAGTGCACTTTACTAGGGACCTACTAGTAAAACAAATATACCAATCATGAATAACCAATCACAATACCATTTTACACAGAGAGCATATGCACCTTAGCACTGATCAGCAGTGGTAAAGTGCCCAGAGTCCTATAGCCAACAACCACTGGTTAGGAAAAACTAAGGAGGAAGAAGCAAACTGTTTGGGATAACCCTGCAAAAAGGGCCATTTCCAAGAATAAGCATATGAGCATGTAGTTGTCTATATGGCTTCTTTTTTTGACTTCTTCTAATTCTACTATTATTAATTACTTAGAATCAGCCGGTGTAGTAGGGTTGTAAGCAGTGATGGACCACGGATTATCTTTGCAATATATTCATCAGTGTATAGGAGAGCTTCTTGCTCCGTCATAGTATCATTAGAGGTTTACCAGACCTCATACACTTAATAGTACATAGAAAATCAACGTGTTACCCATCGGCAAAATAAATATAGAGGCCCTTGTGATAACCCTACCATCTTAGACAGCACTATAAAACAAGAGTGGCCCATAAACCTATGGGAATCTAGGCTATTAACACATCCTCAATCAAAATGGTTCATATTGGTATAAATTAATTAATTCTTCATTTATCAGCCATCTTGACTGTACACAGTTAATGCAGGGAAACAGATAAGTCTCCAGACCATCATGTGATACGGGGTGATGCCCTAAAACCGGTCTCAGGATGCTTGTTTCCGGTCCAGGGAAGACCTGGCTTGGCAGTTCAGGCTGGACTGTTCCCATGAGGCACAGGGCCAAACTGATTTACATATGGCTGGGGGGGTCTAAACTGGGGTGGCATGGTGAGCACACGAACGATGGATTCATGGGGCGAATGTTTGATTTTCTCTGCATTCCGTCCATCATCTGTGTCTCTTTTTTTAGCTTTGCAAAAGTGGCATTTTCAGAATTGTGGCTTAAAATCTGACTTGGCCATTATAGAGGCTTTTAAATACATTTTTTTAGAAAACAAACTCAACATTCCTACTAGCTCCCAATTGAAAGATAGCATTCATTAAATGTAAAAAGGTAACCCAGTGTTATCCTAAGGGAGAAGTAGGCCCTGCAGTAGTGAAAAACTAATTTAAGATTTTCACTACCATGACATGTGAAATTTAAAGGTACATGTTCAACTTTTTTAATATATTACCCTGCCTTAAGGCTTTCTAGGGCCTTCCCTGGAGGTAACATATTTTAAAAAGGTAGGTTTAGGCCGGGCAAAAGATATTCTTTGCAAGGTTGAAAAGGCTACTTAAGTGGGTGACACAAGTAGTGCTGCAGGCCCAATAATAGCAGTAAATTTTCAGGCCCTTTCTTACAAGAATTACTACTTTACAAGGGACCTATAAGTAAATGAAATGTGCAATTAGGGTGTAACCAAATGTTACCACGTTTTAGGGAATGAGTACAGGCACTTTAGCACTGGTGAGCAGTGGCAAGTACTATGCCCAAAAAAAAGGAGATCTGCAAAAACAAATCGAGGAGTAAGGTAAAAAGGTTGGGAGGAAGGCCACCATAAAGCTGACAGGTCTAACAGAAAATAAGACTGGGACGCTATTCTACTGGTTGGCCACAAGAGAGGGCACCTCCAAGGTCGATTCCTGTGATAGTAGACTCTAGAAAGAAAAAAGTGAACACAGCGATAAAGATTGTATCCACCTTTGCCTCCTACTACCAAAACCTTTATGCAGGACAACAGAGCTCCATACATGAGCGTCCTTCTCCTCTTATTGACAATCTGCCCCTGATAACCCTGAGTGCGCTAGATACAGATGCCTTTGAACAACCTTTTATGGGGGAAGAGATGTGGCAGCCATTAATAGCACAAAGCCATGTAAAACACCTGGACCAGACAGGTTCTGCCTTGAATATTATCGCAAATTTAAGTCGGTCCTCTAGCCTCCCCATGTTCCAAAAAGCCATAGAGAAGGGCTGCTTACCATCTGAAGTAAACTTGGTCATAACTGTGGACATTCATAAATCTGTAGACCTCCCTCACGTAGGCCTCTTGTACCATCTGATCCCCCTCAATATCTATCTCAAATTCTGTTCACCAGACTCCTGCGGGTGATTACTTCACTTGACTACCCAGACCAATATAGATGTATCCCCCACCACAGCACCCAGCACTGCATTCATGAGGTACATATATCCCTAGCGCAGCTGCATATGCTCAGAGACCCCATCACACTTGCAGGGACCGGAATGTCTCCTACGCATTGTACAGGCATGTCCCCTGCATAGTGTGCCTGGACTGTATACCCAGACAATGATGGGTTCTGGGCCAGCCCTTATCTGGGAGGGGTGCACCAAATATATCCTCATAGTAATGGGGACTACTGTCCCTGCTTTTATGTGTGGAGCACAGTGGTGGCATAGTATCATGGATGAAGAAATATTGTGACATGCTTTTACCAGCAAGACATTAATGTGTGCTGACAAGCCCATTTATATAAAGTACCACAGCTCACAATAAACACTGGACTCCTGAATGTGACATTCTATGTGTTGTACATTCGCGCAAGACGTGATAGTGTGCCATGTACGAGTGACACAGGGTCCATTTTGAAAGTCCAAAACCTGGACCAGAGTACAAGATGGAGGAGATGTTACTTGCTCCAGACCGGGTATGTGTATTGCTGGAATCTCCGAGAGGGGAGGGGAGAGCACCAGACACTATAGTGAGGAAGATGAGATAAGCTTTTCTTAGAAGTGCCAGAACCTTTACCTGATACATTGGACTGTAAATGACTATGACTGCATCTCCCATTAGGTAGATAGCAGGAGGTACAGGGTGAGGGCTGCAGTATCTGTTGTCAGGGAAATGAGCCCTTTAAAGAGGCACAGATTATTGTCTCTCTTCGAGAAGAGGTTGGAAATAGTTGGGTGGAGCCTGCTCTCAGCTCTTTGTACTTCTGCGGTAGGCACTACACCTGCAGACTATCTGGCTGGGCAGAGCATCTTTGCAGACAAAAGCCAGGTATGCAAGATGCCCTGGTCAGGACACATGAAATGGGACCTAACCAAACTGGCCCCAAAGAAGCAGACCTGGAATACACATCTTCAATCTGTAAATTCGGTAAAAAGATGGGTACTCACGACCCATCATTGCTCGTTGTTGTGGTCTCTTCTACAGAGGATGGGGTGCTCTACAGAGTACACAATTCCTGAGCACCTTCAATTCAAAATGTCCAGTGATATATATATTTTTATGTCAACAGCACAATGTAGTCGATGTTTTCTATTTTTTCTTATCTTTATTCGGTTCTACACAATTTCTCCAAATAGAAGTCAGTTCTTCATACACAAATAAATACACACAGATGTAGCTCATATAATAGCGATTATAAATATTTTTTTTGTTTGTAGCCCTGAAGAAATCAGTGGCAAACTTGCCACATCGATGAAAAATGTGTTGGCTACATCTGTGTGTATTTATCTGTGTATGAAGAACGTACTTATAGTTGGCGAAATTGTTTGGAACTGAATAAAGATAGGAAAATAAAAGAACAGACTACATTGTGCTGTGGCTACAACAACATATTACTGGACATTTTGAATTGGGGGGGGGCTAAGACATATTGTATATATTGCTCTCAGGATTTCCTGATAAAAGAAGGGGTGGTAGCTATGCTATTTCCTTCATCGTTCTCACTATACAATTGCTGAACCATTTTTAGGGCACACACTCATCTTCTCATAATTACAACCAAGCCACATTTTCCTTGCATTACTCTGCAGAGTATTTAAGGACTACTTCGCCACCAAGGATTGGCGGCATCGGGGGAGGAGCCAAGATGGCGGACGGGACGGACGTGTGAGCTCCCGGCTCCGCAAGCCGTCTGCTTCTACATGAATATCCTGACACTTGTCCGCGCCTACACCGTGCTAAAACGGAGACGCTAACGCGCTGCTGCCGATGGCGTTCTTTTGAGGTCTCCGCCGGCTGTTTTGGTGCAAAACCCGCGGCGTTTGCCGACCTCCGACGCGGCCCCTGAAACCCACGCCGATCACTGCCGCTGAACACTGCTGGACGCTACCGGTGAGGCGAGCTGGGGAGGTGTCGCTGACTGCGGGAGCGCGACCGATCACGGAGATTGACGGGGCTGACCCTTTCCTCCATACTGGTCCCCCCTTTGGCGAAGGAGTGTGTGCTTGTGTAGTCAGTACTCCATGCGGCGCCTTCCTATGCAACGCTGATTGCGAGCTGGGTGGACTCCATCTTGTAGCGCCTTCATAGCTGTTTACTACTTGCATCAATAGGGGGTGAGGGGGCTTTCATCCTGCGCGGCCCCCTGACTGCGGGCCGCGTTTCCTTCGTTGATTCGATCGCCTAAGCTTCCTTGCAACGAGGTCGCCCCCCTCCCTCCCTTGTGGGCTCACTGAAGAGGTGGTGAAGGCGCTGCTTTCCCGGGCGGAGTGAGGGCTGTTCCGCAATCCCTCTTCTGTGCTGCTCTGCCTGTCCTTGAGCTGGGGACTACACCGAGGGTATCGCTGCGCAGTACGGACTGGCTGAGAATGCAGGGGGTCCCGACTTATGTGGATGTCCTGGTTGCCCTTGAAGATCTACGGGCAACATGGCGGAGAAACGTCCGAGAGCTGGCATGGAAGATTGAGGCAGCTGTGCCTGAAATACAGCGACCGAGACTTGCTGACCCCCTGGTGCTTCTAACCACCCCTGCATTGGATACAATGTTACCGAATGAGACGGCGGAGGAGCTATGTGTCCCTGGCAACAATATTGAGAGTTTCTTTGTCGAAGAGACTACGGATACAAAGTCTCCCTCCACCCCAGCCACTGTGACTCTGCCTGCGCACTTGTTATCAGGGGCTCGCTTCTCTATCTCTCAGCTGCTGACCCCCTCGGATACTTTCGCCCCCAGCGCCTCTTTTCTGCATGGGAGGAGTGTGTATCATCCGGCTATGAAGGGGGAGTTCGTCCCTTTGGACACTGTACTGGTTGCTGACTTCAGACTCTCATCTCCTCCTCCTCTGCTTCTTTCTCGTCGAGAGCGGCCATCTTGCTCCTTTGTCCTGCCTGAGGGTGGCTCGCAGTGGTGGACATGCTTGGAGGGTTTTCAGCGTTCGGGACAGGGATGAAGGTGTCCTCCTCGTTGGTATTGATTGCTTGGCTGGCGGAGACCCGGACTGAACTTCATTCTTGCTATGTTTATTGCGCTGTATATCCTGCTTCTTCCCATTTCATATTGCAGTCGATATGTCCTGTTGTCTACTCTTGCTGATGGGGGGGTGGTTTTGTGTTGGCCCGGGGTTCTGGGTGTTATTGATTCTGGCCCTTTGGGTCCAATGTCTTCCGAATTTATTGTTGTTCACGGTGTAGGAGCTATTTACGGCTGGGGAGTCCGGGAGTTCTGATGTTGGGTGGGCTCCTCCCCACCTTCCTTTTCCTGGGAGTCGTAGATTAGTTTCTTCTTTTCTCACTCCCTATATTTCAAGTGTTATAAGCTTTCTTTCTTCTCTCTTTACATTTCCCTTTTCTTTTCTTCCTTTACTTGGTCTATATTTCGGGTTCTTTAGTGGGCGACAGACACACTGCCGGGGGGGGGGGTAGGCCGTAGCCTCCGCATTAGTGTAGGGTGGGGGGGGGGATTTCATTTTCCACATTTCGTTTCTATGGGCCTTATTTTTTATATTTCTCTGCGCTTTTCTTAACTTACTTCTATTCTGGGTCCGCGATAGGGGGTAGTAGGGAGTGGGTGGCGCTGTGAGTGGTGCGCAAACGCTGACTGATAATCTTGTGGTTTTACCTTGCACCGCTATGCTATCTGGGATGTTCGCTTACATTGTTGGTTCCAGGTGATGTTGCTGCCTGTTCATGTTGTGAAGCTATTGTACGGACTCAGTTCTCCTTAGTTCCTATTCTTCACCGATTTATATTTAGGGGGGGGTAACATTTTAAAAATTAACCTTAAATGCTCCTTCTCCTCGGTGACATGATTTACTCAGTGTAACGTTAATTGATTGTTGATATGTCGCCTGCTGCCGCTGGGGAACTGTATTGCTCGCACTTGTGCTTCAAATTATCGTGGCCGGCCTGACGGTTGTGGGCCCGTATTTGTTCACTTTTTATGCACAATAAAGGTTGTCCTGCGTGCCAACTCTAAATAGGCGATCAACCGGAGGAATTACATAACTGTACTGGGTGACAAATGACCCTATACACCAACCCTGCAGGAGGAGAAGATCATGGAAGGGGCTGCTGTATTGAGCCTGGAGTAGGGTCGGTCTGACAGAGACTCACTAAGCAAGTCCACTGAAAGACTCGCTGTACTGCGGGATTGGGCAGTGTGACCTTCGTCATTTGTCTCCGTTGTAGCTACCAGGCACATGGAGTGGTGAGGCCGGCCAGACTGAAGCCTGGATAAGCGACTGCTGGTGAACCTGTATGCCCCAGAAGTGGAGAGCGTGACTATGGTACTGCCAATTGTTTTATTAGGTTGGAGCCAGTCTAGAAGATTAAGTGACTAGAGAGGGGCTGGTATGCGCCTCATGAAGAATTGAGGTCATCACCTTAAGGCAGTATGTGTCAGAGATAGCGTCCGATGTTCCCCCATGCCAAAGATTCTTCATCTGCAGGTGTGTGGCCGCTGTGGTCAAAAAGAAACAGCAAGCCCTCACCAGATTGTAGAAGTGATCTGCATCGCCACTGTAGCACCTGGAGGGAGCCACAATCTGCTGCTCAGAAGCTGGCCCCCATCAGAAGTCTCCACTCTTGGTGTGATCCTCTGAGCAATGTGCTGCATGGCCATATGCTGCACGGCTCCTGAAAAGACTACAGTGGGCTGCCTGAAGGATCCTGTTGCCAGTGAGAGCCTGCTGCCACAGGAGAAGGAATGTGGCCCGCGCTGCTACTACCACATTAATTAAACACTAAATGGGCCTACCCCTGAGAGACTGAGTCTATGAGTAGATGAAGTGAGGGTGGGAGTACGAGCTGCACACACCAATGTACCTCAAATGTTGAATTTGAGGTGGGCAGGGTTGCGCCCAGTGAGATAATCATTGTTGGTGCCCCCAACCCCATGATCATCAGATTCTATTACTACCACCAGGCAAAATTGCCCCTCTTATCTCAAATCCGAAGTTAATGCTAAACAGCGCACCCCCTGAGGTCTGCGCACCCCTCCACAGGTCAGCGCCCAGTGCGGTTGCACCGGTCGCATTGCCCTGAAGCCGGCCCTGTAGGTGGGAGCCCAGAGCAGGCGTAGCCTTGGAGGGGTAGGTGGAGGATGTCAGTAGAAGCCAAAAAGCACAAATATTCCCATCCGTGAATCCGGGTATTCATGCATTATTAATTTGGAATGGAATTCTATGTTGTCTGTATAACAAACTACTTGTCCCTTCTACAAATAACAATACTGGGCAGGACCTTGAATGTATTACGCTGCTTAGGGGTGGTATTGCGCCTTTGAAAAAGCTTTTGACTGGTCTTTCCTGAGGAGAGTACTGGGATGCATGGAATCTGGACCCCGATGGGTGTCTTTTGTTAAACCCTATATGTTCAAACCAAAGCACAGGTGAGAGTAAATGGTACCCTATAACTCTTGATCGCAATCTGTATAGAAGCTAAACAGGGGTGCCATTTGCACCAATCTTTTTCATCTTAGTGATAGAACCACTGGCAGTGTGGATCAGATGCGATGCACAGGTGTTTGGCTTTTGGTGGAAGTGAACTGGAGCACCAATTGCACCAAATTGCATTCTATGAAGATGATGTGTTCCTATTTATATGTAGATACCAGGTCACAGGGCTCGGCGTATCAAAATCTTAAAATTGGACGGCGAAGCCTCTGGCTTGATGGGTAATTGGTCAAAATCGCTTCTTGTTTTGCTTAAGGGAAATAGGGAGAAAGTGGAGTGACAGTCCCAACTCTCGATCCATGGGCTTAGCTTTCAACCACGACATCCATATTGCCCTAGAACTCGGTCTCACTTTGAGCCTCAACCACACCCTACTTTTGGCTAAGACACGGAAGGAACTAAGCAGATGGTCCAAACTTCCACTCAACTTTCTGGGTAGAGTAGCTCTTTTTAAAATGATGGTCTTGCCAAGTTTTTTCTACATGCTACAAAACTTACCTTTAGTGATCACCCAAAACTAATCCACAGACCAAACAGTAAAACATTGTGTGCTGCGAGAATATCATATTAAACGTATCGACAAGTCAAAAATATTGTGGGACAGAATGTACAAGGAAAGAATATAATTATTTTGGTATAGATTTCTTTTATGTAACGTGGCAGGGGTCTCCAAACCGGTCCTGGAGGGCCGGATCCATGCCAGATTTTTGGGATATCCCCATTGAGATGCATGTAGTTATTTTAAAAATCTGGCATGGATCCGGCCCTCCAGGACCGGTTTGGAGACCCCTGCTGTATACAATATTGTTTAATATAGTTGTATTAAATCTCGTTTATAATAAAGTTGATCCATATTAGTTCTATTATTTGTAGGTAGTAGTATCATGACAATTGTTTTTTTAGTATAGTTTGTCATTTTTAATATGTAATTAAAAATGACTTCCATTAAATTAATTTTTAATTTAGTAGCAGGCTGCTGAGTTTGTATGGTGGGGATTTATTTAAAATATAAAGAATTATTTTTTTATTTTTTTATATTAATTAATGAATTGATGATTATTTAATTATTTCAGTATAGTTTGCAATTTTTATTAAGTGTATTTTTTTTATTTTGTTAGTAGTTTTAAATTAATTACCAGGTTTGCTTGGTTTGTAGGGGATTAAGATGGGAAGTTATTTTAAATATAAATTGTTTTTTATTTTCAAATAAATATTTATATTCACTAATTTTTTGTTATTTTAATTGTGTAATTGTTCCATTGTTATTTCAATTAGTTAAGTTTGTGTTTTTTTAATCCGTCATTTAAAGTTTAATTAGTTAATATTTAGGTCACACAAACTTGAGAGGGCATGCCCTGTCTGTTACAAGACATATTGTGGCTTACCATGAACTAGAGGGGCTTGTAGCCCACCTACTACTTGCCATTGGCCGCCTTCCCTTATAACTAATTTACCTGCTTATTATTTGTGCCGCAGCTTGTCAATCTTGTGTTTGACCCTCCCATACAGCATTGTCTCTTAAGCATCATTTTGATTGGCTGACATCTCTGCTTCCACTGGTTGCTTTTCAAACACTACTTTTTTTGTTCGTGTTTAGCACTCCATGAGAGTGCTTGTGTTTGTGTGCTTTCTCCCTTGTGTACTTCTCTCTGTCACCTGCCCCCTCCCTGCTATGTTGGCAGTGCTCTTCTCCCCATTGCCTCCTTCCACCTGCGCCCTCCTTGTTGCTTCCTAGTCATTTCTGAACCTGTGTTGCTTTAAAAAAATGCATTAAATTCTGATGAAATTGTTGCTCTTTCAAGCTTTTCTAAAGTTATGAATCCTGTCAAAATAACTTTAAAGGAGGCATGTAAACATTCATGAAGAGAAACCTGGTTTATCGACATACAGAAACGCCCATTCCTTCAGTTTCCATGACCGTGCGACGAACCAGCACCTAACTGCAGGACCTAAGCCTATCCACCAGTCCTGGGTGAAAGTAGTTTCGTCAAATGCATTTTTGGGTTCCCAGTGAAGTGGTAAGTAAGGGGGCTAACACACATATATGTATATATGAAACATAAAAACTTAACAAATCAACTGTAAAACATTAAATAAATTATCAAAATAATTCATTATAAAAAACGTTAAAATCGAAAAAAGTAATTAACTAAAAATATGTATATAAAAAAGACATAATATAAATTTAAACACATAAACACGCTATAATAATATATATACTAACAGTTTTAAGAAAAGTACTGAAGTCTCAGAATAATAAATTTACTATTCCCACTCCAGTCTCTGCAACAGTAAGGAAAGAGTTGAATTTTGGAGGGATTACATTTACTATTCCCACTCCAGTCCGTGCAACAGTAGCGAATGCATTGGAATTTGGAGAGGTTAAATTTACTATTCCCAATTAGAGTCTGTGCAACAGTAGCGAATGCATGGAATTTGGAGAGGTTAAATTTACTATTCCCATTCGAGTCTGTGCAACAGTAGGGAGAGTGTTGGACTCCGGAGGGATTCAATTTAGTAGTACCACTCCAGTCTGTGCAACAATAGGGAAAGTGTTGGACTTCGGATGGGTAAAAATTACTATTCTCACTCCTGTCTGTGAAACAGTAGAAAGCATTGTGCTTCGGAGGGGCTAAATTTACTGTTCCCACTTTAGTATGTTCAACAGTAGGGAAAGTACTTCACTTGAAACACATAACATATTTGAATAACCCTATTAATTTACAACAAATACAAAACTCTTAATATGAACATGAATTAACCCCAAAAAATGTATCTATGAAAATTAAAAATAATTAAACAATTTACATCATTATTAAACAATTTAATAATTATAAATTAAACAAATATTTATTACTTAACTTTCCACACTATATACCCAAAAACCTAGCATCCCACACTTAAAATAACTAAAATAAAAAAGTATAACACAATTAACATAATTAACAAGCAATTAAATAATTAATACATTTATAATTAATTGTAATTACTACTTAGTTAACTTCCACCCTATACCCCTACAAACCCAGCAGCCAGCACCTAATATATTGCTAAAAATATATAATTACACAAGTTACATAATTCAGAATCAATAAATTATTAACTAATAATGATAGTACGCTCGTACTTTGTTTAAACATAAATGTTCAGTGATTATGAAAGCTCGTTTATGTCTTAGTTTTCACATTTTGTGGACACAGTTTATTAAACATCCAGCCTCTTGCTAATGGTTGCGGGTGTGTAACATGTAGCCTTATCTGTTCTGTTGACTCGTAGTTCGACAGGCAAAAGACCCCATTTAATGGGTTGCGTTTGTGTTTGATGCTAGGTTTCACATTGTTTGCTTTAACTTATTAATTCCTTTAGCAGCTTCTCTTTCGTGACTGCCGGCGTGCAACATTGTATCTTTTGCATGCTCCGGTTCCACATTTACAAGCAATGTTTGATTACAGGATGTCTTTTTGTAGATTGCTCATATCCCTTTTAGGTGATCGCTTCTATCTGCTGCAGTGATTTATTTAAAGTGTCACACGCTTGTTATTCAGACAGTGTGTGCTAGTAAGTCCCTATTTGCAAAAACACGCTATTGACAAGATGTTAAAACTGCTGTATTGTTGTGTTTAAGTACTCACCTGCCTTCTTCGTATCTTCTATTATTGGAAAAGTACTTTATGAAAGTTTCCATTGGGGCTTTCATCTCTCCAACAACTGTTCACTCGGCCTCTAAGTTTTCTCCTATCGGATTTGACTGTATCGCACTTAGTACTGTCCATTAGAAATCTTTCTCTGTGTGTCTTTCTTGGTGATGAAATGATTTACCAGGAGTGCTTTAACTATTTTTATTCTAATCCGGGACTTCTCTTATACTATTCTCATTCTTATTTCTTGATTGATTTTTACCAATATATATTTTTCCACATGGGCAGTTAACGGCTTACACCTCATATGTGGTCTTTTTAAAACACCGTGCCTTCAATTGTTTTACTGCAAGCTATGCAATTGCTGCGTTTTTGCCAGCCTTCAACGGTTTTTTATATTCCATTGAATTCGTAAGTAAACTTTTCTTAGATAATGGGTGCTACAGACTCTTACTAGATGTTTCCCTAGACTTGCATTCTTTTTCATTGCACATAATGGGCACTCGAACCAACAATCAGGGGCAGATTACAATGCGACCCATAAAAGCTTCCTGGCCGCCTCGTAATCAGCCGCTCGGTTTACATTCCTACCGCCTCATTTCATGCGGACGGTCAGAAAGTAAACCGGCTGGTCATTCCGGCTGGCTTATGATGAGCTCATGGATTCCGTCGGCCAGTCAGAGGACCGCTTGTAATCCCAAAGGGCAGGCCTTTCCGCCCTATGGATTGCGATGCACTGTTTCCGACATGGTTTCCATGCCGGCCTGTCCAACATGGAAAATTTTTCAAAAAGCATGTTTGGGGCCCCCTTGTGCATGCGGCCTCTGGCTAGGGGCGGGGGAGGCACCTATGTTGCCCCACTGTTGATCCCTGTACCATGTGGCAGGCACCTTGAGGTGCCTTCCACGAGGTACAGGGATGAACAACACCTCCCATTTCTCAATGAGATCTTGTGTTCAGGCCGGTTTATGGCCATAACACGAGCTCTAATTAAGAAATGAGAGTATGCGACCAGTGTTCGGTTCCATTGCAAACCAGAGGTTGGTCAGTCCCAGGACAGAGACAGGGCATCTGCCCGACATCGTAGTCAGGCCCTCAGAGTTTTTCTGTGGACAATATGTGTAAACACATATTAAATATTCAAGGTGTTTCTTTTCTTTCTTGCTAAGAAAGCACTCTTGGAGTGTACCACACTCTTTATAATAAATGTTTCAAGAGTTTATGTGGATAACCCTTTTCTTTAAGTTTATCTGTTAGTATGGCTGCACTAGTGAAATAATCTTTTGTAGTACAGTTTCTTCTGATCCTCAAGTATTAATCATGAGGCAGATTGTCTCGTAAGTTCCAGGGATAGAACATTCATAGTGTAATGCATTGTTCTTGACAGTTGGTTTTCGGTGCAGGGTTGTGACTAACTTTCCATCTGTTACCTTGACTTTCACATTCAGAAATGTCACATTTATTTGACTTTTTGCAATGCTGAATTTAATGTCTGTTTTCCAAACAAAAGCTTTTGAACTGTGTTTACACACTATATACAACTAAATACCCATTGAAATATACCAAATGCAGAAAAGAAAAGGCCAAATATACCCAGAAGATCACAGAAACCCATGTACAAAATATAAATAATTTAAATGAAAAATGGGTGCTCAAATAGTTACACTCTTAACATACAAAAAACAGCACATAACATCTAAAAAATAAAAAAAAACACAATGGCAGAGGAAAATATACATACAACAATTAACACAGTACACAATCAAACAGCAGTGTCCCCTGAAGTTTAAGTCATGTTGGAAGCGATGATGGCGTTTCAAACCAAGGTTGTCTAGAGGGTCATCATCAGGACAATGAAACTTTAAGAGTGATAAGCGACCACTTAATAAAGTTTTCTTAAATGCATGTTCAAGAAGATACTCCTCCTTAGGTCCAATACAAATGGTTGAGGTAGTAAAAATTATTTGCACTCCTTTTAATTTTCGTACAAATTTTACTCCATGCGTGTAAATATCAGTTTGTAAATTTTATTCATTTCAAACTTGATTGTTGTAGCGAGTCTTTCATCCATATAGCTTATATTTAATTCATTGATTTTAACATGCTTGTAATTATTCCCAATGCATTTCAAGCATTACGCTCTTCATCAGGAGATTATACATCCGCCGCCGGCTCATGTCCTGGCTTCTCTATTACTCAAACAACACGTTGTCAACGCCAGCTTCTGATCATCTGCTACAGTCGCCAGCCTTCATCGCCTACCAGGGTAGTGCCTGCAGCAGCCGGCAGAAAAAATGTCTGGGCTTTTATTACTGAGCCATGTATAAAGATCCTGGACCCATTTTATCAATATGTAGAAACAAAATTAGAGCCTTTTTTATTAATGATGTACCATCCTTTTTGAGAGATACATTGGATTTTATCAATAAATTAGAAGGAAAACAATTCAATTCAAGTACCCAATGGGTGGCAACATTTGTTGTTGACTCATTATAAACACAAATCCCCCAAGATGAAGGATTAGAAGCATGGAATTCTATCTGGAGTCAAGGCCACGACCCCACAGGGTCCCAACACAATTTAATCTAAAGTTGGCAGCTATAGCCCTTAATTTTTTTTAAATCAAATTTGAAGATGAGCGTTTCATTCAAACCATGGTCCGTTCTTTTGCGCTGGAAATAAAAGTAATTTATATGACATTATTTGAAGAAAAAAATCATATATAGCAACAATAATCCTTGTTCCACCTATTAAACAAAATAGCTTGGGTACATAGATGACATTTGGTGCCTATGGAGTGGAGACTATGAAACCCAGTCTTTTTTCTACACATGCCTCAATAATAAATAAAATAAAAGCCCAAACACTAGATTCAGCATGGCAAAGAGTCAAAAGAATTTTACATTTGGAGATGTGGAAGTCAAGGTAACAGAAGGAAAGTTAGGGGTCCATTAGGATGGCGGGCGGAAACAGTCCTCCCGCCACCCTAACGGAGATCGGGACCGCCCGCCTAAAGGGCGGGGGTCCCGACATTGGCATTAGGATGCGCCCGCCACTGTGGCGGGCGCATTCCTCAAAGTAACATTGTGGCGGGCGGTGCTCACTGCACCGCCCGCCACAATGTTAAAAACAAATGCATGCATTTGCGTACTCGAAGCGGCAGGCACCGCGCGGTGCCTGCCGCTGCGATTATGCAAATGCAGGGGGGTACCACAGGTACCCCCCGTGTGCCACCCCCCTTTGCCCGTCACTCTGGGGGCCCCCCAGAGTGAACACCGCATGCCGCCACGGAAAGGCATTGAGAAATGACTATTCTAATATGGCTGGCGGTGTCTGATAGACACCGCCACCATGTTATCCCTTTTCCGCCGCAGCCGCTATGCGACCTGGGCGGAAACCAGGCGGGCGGTCTTTCCGACCGCTGCGGTCCCCTCCGCCATCGTAATATGGCGGGGGGAAATGCAGGGAAGGATGGCGGGCGGATTGCCTCCGCCAGGGTGGCAGTGGCCACCGCTACCCTGGCGGAGGCAATCCGCCCGCCATCCTAATGGGCCCCTTAGTCACAACCCTGCACCGAAAGCCAACTGACATGAACAGAGCACTACACTAAAAGTGTTTCCATTCTCAGAACTTACGAGACAATCTGCCTTGTAGGCAATACTTGAGGATCAGAAGAAACTGCACTGCAAAAATAAATCGTTTCATCAGTGCAGCCATACTAATGGACAAACTTTAAAAAAAGGGTTATCCACATAAACTCTTGAAACAGTCATTAAAAGGTGTGTGGTACACACCAAGAGAGTGCCTTCTTATCTAGAAAGAAAAGAAACCCCTCAAACATTTAGTATGTATATCCACATATTGTCCACAGACGAACAACTTAAAAAGAAAACATTCGAAATAATTGGCATCTGATAAAAAACTCTGTGTGTGGATTTGAGTGTTCATTATCTGCAATTAAATAGAATGCAAATGTAGGGACACATCTAATAAGAGCTTAAAGAGCCCATAAAGTAAGAAAAATTGACTTAAGAACTCAATGGAATATGAAATCCCTTGAAGGCCACCACAAATGCAAAGATTGCGTAGCTTGCAGTAAAACAATTGAAGGAACAGTGTTCCAAAAAGGGCACATAAAATGGAAATACACTATCTTCTGGAATTGCAGAACCACAAATGGGCTGTACACAATTATCTGCCCATGTGGAAAAATATACATTTCCAAAACCAGTCAAGAAATAAGAAAATAAGAGAGAATAGAACACAAGTTCTGCATTAGAACAAAAACAGTTGCAGTCTCCCTGGTAAATCATTTCATCACCAAGGGACACAGAGAAAGATTTCCAACGGACAGTACTAAGTGCGATACAATCAAATCGAGAAGAGGAGACTTAGAAGCAAGCCTTATGCGAAACGTGGCATTCTTTATTTTGAGATTCAATAAGGTGTTTAATGGCTTCAATAAAATGACAGACTTACGGAGATTGTAATAAAAAAAAAAAAAGATAACATAGAATGTGGAGCTAATCAGCCAAGAGATGCCTCAAATAAAACTTTGCTAAAGAAAACTGATCCAGATAATATCAAAAATGGTTTCCCAAAAATATGATGCTCGGCGAGATATCTAAACTAAGGTGCACTAGTGTAATGGGAGCTACAACAAGCAGCATGCAATGAGGAGCCCGATAGGCTTTCAACTCTGTCGGAAAACTAACAACGGATTCACTAACAGCCAGACGCACTGAAAGCCGAGTGAACAGTAGCTGGAGAGACGAAAACCCCAACGGCAATTTTCAAAAAATAAGTTTCCATTACTTGAAGAAGGCAATCAAGTATTTAAAGGCATCTATACCAAAGTTTTAAAACCTAGTCAGTAGAGTGTTTTTGCAAATAGGGGCTCTCTAACCAGTGTGGGCTAAATAATAAGCAGGCAACACTTTAAATAAATCACCCCAGCAGATGGAAGCCCTCGCCTAAGAAGGGTATAAGCAATCTACAAATAGACATTCCATAAGCAAATATTGTTCGAAAATGGGGAACCAAAGCATGCCAAAGATACAATGTTGCACTCCTCAGTCATGAACGAGAAGCCACTAAAGGAATTCATTAGACAAAGCAAACATTGTGAAACCTAGTATCATACACAAATGCAACCTAGGATTTGGGTCTTTTTCATGTCTAGCTGCAAGTCGACAGAACAGATGAGGATACATGTTACATGCCCGCAAAGATGAGCAAGAGGCCTGATAATTAATACACTGCGTCTACAAAATGCAAAAACTAGTGGCATATATACAGGGGCATTCATAATCACTGAACATTTATGTTTAAACAAAGTACGAGGGTACCATAAGAAAGGTGAGACGTCGCCTCCTGTTATATGACTTCTCAGAATACTCTGCACCACAGGTAATGCACTAGGGCTAAGCAGAACGATCCCTATAAAAACAAAGAACAGCGAGAGCTCAGCTAAAAATATTTTCATTCCACAAATACACAATTAGTGTTTAATCTCCTCTCTTACAGAATAATTGTTGAAGAATTGAATGGGACAACAATCACATTATAAAGAAAAGAAAAAAACAACTATATGCGACAGAAGTTGCTCCACTAATGTTATAAAACAAGTTGAGCCAAAAGAAGACTGTTGTAATAAGAGAACCAAAGCGGTGTAAAGAAATTTGAAACTCATCTAAAAAAGCTTTAAATCCAAGAATATATTTACTAATTGAGAATGGATTCATTGTTTTACAGAACCAACGAGTCAGGGTCCTGAGGAGAACCCAAAAGCAATGAGAGGTTCGAAACGCATGGATGACTACACTTGGGAAGGCAATCGTATAAAACCTTAGGGGCCTTCTCAAACAAAGTTTTCGATAATCCCCAAGGTACAATATAAACAAGAGGTTAATTATCCAAACAACATTATAATTTTAAGCTATTCGCAATGTTAAATATCAAAATGGTTCTAAGTGAGATCACTTTTTAGTTATGTACTTCGGGCATCATTATGATCCGCTGAGTCTGGGGCTGACGCCCCAATTACAATGAGACGGCACATGGTGAGGTCGCAAGCTCCCACTTCTCTATGGGAGCTTGTGCTGCGGTCAGAAACTGGCCACAACACAAACTCCCCTGGAGAAAAGGGAGCTTCTGTTAATCCCTCACGGTGCAGGAATTAACTGCCTCCTCCCCCTCCGGACCACAACTGGAGGCCACTGCTAGGGGCCCTCTTAGTTGCTTTCCGGCAGGCTTTTCATGTCATAAAGCCCAAGATGAAAAGCCTGTCAGAAACCGACATCATTATCCAGACGGAGAAAACACTGTCCATAGGGTATTATGAAAGGTTTCCGGCTGGCCGATGGGCTCCATGAGCCCGTCCAAATCCAGTCTGAAAGATTGGCTGGTTTATACTTCGACTGCCTACATTATAATTGGGTGGTTTGACTGTAAATCCACCATGTCTGTCGGTAAGCCTCCAACGAGTGGTCGGAGGCTTACCGGCCAACATTGTAATCGGCCCCAAAACGTTTTTTGCATCATTTTTTTTTTAAATGTTGTGTTGAAATATGATTGTAAGATATAATAATGTGCCTTATATTTGAATGTAGTCTGAAAGCTATGTCAAAGTGCACATGAAATATTTGCATGATAACCAAACAAATTTTAAATAAAAACACAAGCTAGGGTACTCTAAGTACTTGACCCTCAACAAAAGAGCAAAGTGAACAATTTCAGTTTGGGTAATTGTAAATACTTTCAGAAAGTGGACATTTCTCTGTACTTACTGCTCTTTGTGCCAGGCCCCTTGTTTCCAATATACATCTAGGTTGGATGACCGCTACCCTTTATGAATTCCCTCTAGACAGCCACAAACACCGAAGATGAGGCTCATCTGCATTTTGAGCAGTCATCTGCATTCATCTACATTCTGATGGGTCTTCCGGGGCATGAAAGGAATAGTAGGGGCTGACACTTACACTTCAATAGGTAGTGTCCAGTCCACGCACAAAGCACTGATTTACTCCCCAGATTAGCCTGGCATACAGGACTGGTTTCAAATGGATTCTTGTGCACTTCAGAAAGATCCTTTGAAGTCACCCCTTTCATCAAAGGCACTGTTTGGGATAAGTACTGGGTTTCTGAACCCCCTAAAATTAGACACTTCTGGGTCTTGAACTGAACCTCTGACAGAAGGACTGCTGTGCTGCTTAAATGACTCAACTGGACTGCTTTTCTGGAAGGACTGCTTTTCTGCTTGTTTCAGGGACACAAAAGACTTCCTACAATTCTGATGGTGCTCCTAGACTCTGCCTTCTGTGAGTCCTACCTTTGACTGAGGTGCCGCCTCCAAGCTCTGGGCCTCAGAAGAGGGTTCTGCTGCTGTTTTCATCAAAAATAACGCATTGCATCGACAGCGTGAGAAATTTTGCTGCATCGCTCTTCAATGTCGATGCAGCAGCTGCCATACAGCAGTAGTTCCACAGACTGTGTAGCTCGACAATTTCACTCTGCCTGGCTTGATGACAACACATTTCCTTCACTTTAACAAAGTTCGACGGCAACACAGTGACCCGACTGCGTGGAAAAGATTGACTAATCGAGCACTCAGCAGCAACGTTTGCTCCATCCAAGGCACTTTCTCAGTGAGCCCTGCGTGGGTCCTGCCCTCCATTTCGGTTGGCCTGAACTTTGGATTTGCGCCAGTCCCTTGCAACCTCAATTAACCTTTTGAACACAAGTGACTTCGAAGCACTATTTTTGGTTTAATTTTGTTTAATTCATATTGCGACTTCTACTTATTTGATTTTTATCATATTGGTCTTACTTTGCTCAGATAAATATTCTCTATTTTTTCTTAACCTATGCGGCCTGTTTGCCTACCTCAGCCAAATTAGGAATCCCATTTCCAACATTGGTGATCAGAGGTGAAGATAGGGTTTGTGTTTGTGCAATACCATATAGTAACTCGTTGTTCACTACAACTCTATAATGAGACCAATTCAAGCCTTTTTCAATTCTCCAAGATCTGAAATCTTTTGATTTTTCAAAAGTCTTTTTGCCCAAGTCCAATTTTTCCCTACAACGTCTGTGGTCCTACCTGGCAAGATGGAAATTGAGATGATCAACATGGAAGTATACACAGTGGCTCATCTCAATGGGGTTCTGCCAGGAGAAAGGGCTGTTCTACAAGGGAAGTGGCAATAAGGCAAAGCTTCAGAAAGCCTTAAGACCATGGGCAAAGGCCCACCCAGACAGAGAAGTGGATGCTGAGGGATCTGTGTATGAGGAAGGATCAGAGCAACCTAACAGAGATGCAGCCTACAGGGGGTCGATGCAGTCTACTCTAGAGCAAGCAGCAGTCTGTCTTCAAAGAGCCTGACCCCATAGGAGGAGGAGGACATGAAGGAGGAGAGAAAACTAAAATTAAAGCTTGCTAAGCTTGAGAAACAACAGGCTCTAGAGGAAAGGAGGCTGACCATGGAGGAAGGAGAGCTGGACCATGAGCTTAGCCTCAGAGCGCTGGATATCACAGCGCTCCAAGTGGGGGGCAGTAGCAACAATAATGGTGTTATGTAGTATAAGGGATACCCAAAGGAGCAATAGGTGAGGGACCTTGGGTGTTTATATTATTTCAAGGAACAGTGGTCCCTAACAGGCGAGAGATAATAAAAAGGTACATATAGATCAAAATTGAAATCCATATAGTCTGCCCAGCCGGACAGAGTTTAATAACATGAATAGAGGTATGATCAATAGATTCAGTACAATATCAAAAGTGGGACACAACCTGTGTCCTACTACTGTACAGAAACATATATGACATACAAAAGACAGGTGAGGCAAGCATAGGCAGTCCGCTTATATTCCAGAATTTGCAGACAGATATTTACAAAAAATACACTGTTGTGATTTAGCAATTAATGAAATCAAATCATCCAGTGTAAGGTGTCGACGGCGTTTTCGATCCCCTTAGAAAATAGCGGGATCATCATCAGGACATTATTCATTCATGCCTTATGGGGCCACATGAGCATTGGCTTCGTGGCAGTGGAAGCCCATCGCGGCGATTCCCCAGGGTTACTACTGATCCCCCGTCCCTGCAGATCTGCACTTGCGGTCGCTGGTTTTAATTATGCTAAGCGGACTTTTGTAGAGATGGTAACCACCTACAATTATGAAATTTAAGGCATGAATGAATAATGTCTTGATGATGATCCAGCTATTTTCTAAGGGGATCGAAACGCCGTCGACACCTTACACTGGATGATTTGATATCATTAATTGCTAAATCACAACAGTGTATTTTTTGTAAATATCTGTCTGCAAATTCTGGAATATAAGCGGACTGCCTATGCTTGCCTCACCTGTCTTTTGTATGTCATATATGTTTCTGTACAGTAGTAGGACACAGGTTGTGTCCCACTTTTGATATTGTACTGAATCTATTGATCATACCTATATTCATGTTATTAAACTCTGTCAGGCTGGGCAGACTATATGGATTTCAATTTTGATCTATATGTACCTTTTTATTATCTCTCGCCTGTTAGGGACCACTGCAACAATAATGGTGGCAGCATACCTGCTGTGCCTGCACATGAGTCCAGATTCCATATCCTAAAAGATATGTTGCCCAGTTACAATGTGGGTGATGACATAGATAAATGGTTGGCAGTGTTTGAAGTGGATTTAAAAGTGCACAATGACCCAGAAGAGTTCTGGGAGTTGGTCTTTGGTGGTACCTGCCTACAGTGGAGGGAGACACTCTCCTTACACTAGAGGTGCGGGACCAGACCAACTACACCGCTATGAAGACCAATTTAGGCACCAAGTTTGGGCTGACACCTGAGAGGTGCAAACAAAGGTTCAGTCCTATTCACAAACTCACTACACTAACATAGGTGGATTTTTTGGATTATGCTGGTAAGGCACTGAAGCGCTGGGTGAGGGGATGCAAAGTTAATGATTATGAAGGGTTGTACAACTGGTTTTTGAAGATGCACATTCTTGATACTTGTTTTCCAGAGCTGCACCAACACCATGGTTGATAGCAAGCTTACTGTCTTCAGGAAGCTTGCTGAGTAGACGGATCTCTGGGTCAGCACCAGGGTGTCCAAAAGGGTGTCTGGGGGGACTCCGAAAATGGTGGTCAGGGTCTCAACCAGAAGGAGGAGGAGGAGAGAGATAAAAAGACTGATTCATCTAATGGACCCCCAAAAAAACTCACAGTGGAAAGGGTATGGTTCACATTCTCAATCGGGCCACCAAATGAAAACTTACCCTGACAAAGGTCAGCAGCCCAAGACCATCAAGTGCTAATAGTACTATGAGTATGGACACTACATAGGAGATCCTATGTGTCCAAAAGGAGCACCACCTCCCACTGGAGGAAAGATTCCAGGAGTGGGGCAAGTATAGTACTTAGGGAGGAGTTTTTCCCAGTTATAGGGAGGGGGAGAATTCATAGGGGTTATCCTAGTGTCCCTGGGTGACAGTCAGATGGTTCCTAAGATCCATGTGCCCTCAAATACTACAAAGTATAAGTGATGGGTCACCATCAATAAGCAAGGTGTGGAGGCTGTGATGGATACAGGAGCCAGTATGACTATGGTAA
This sequence comes from Lissotriton vulgaris, assembly GCF_964263255.1. Classification (NCBI taxonomy): domain Eukaryota; kingdom Metazoa; phylum Chordata; class Amphibia; order Caudata; family Salamandridae; genus Lissotriton; species Lissotriton vulgaris. The sequence continues at coordinate 40,053 of NW_028240973.1, forward strand.
GGAGTTAGCTGGTTTCCCCAGAGCAGGTAATTCCTAATGAATTCCACCAGGTTGAGGTGGCTGACAACAGAGAGGGCCACTATCCTGTGGCCCTGGTTCCATTTGAGTGGGGGGGTGGTTTCATGTCTTCTGTAAGTTGCAGAAAGCCCTGCCATGCCAGTGGACTGTTTGTTGGGTAATGACCTGGCGCACACTCCATGGATGGAATTGGAGCTCAAAGCTCATGTGGAGATGTTAGTATTACCTGAGTGGATCTGTGCCACAAAAAGGTCCACGAGTCAAGAAGGGATGGGGCCTGGAGCAATGGATCAGCCAGCTGCTAAAAAGAGGAAAGGCAGAGGGTGCGGCAAACAAGCCCCTCAGAGGTTGCGGTAATCCAGCCCCTGAATGTACCTCCAGTGAGATGAATGGGGCACCTGCAGTAGCTGCCCTGAAGTCCACTGAGGAAGACATTGCTTCCCTTGATGACCTGCCCGAGCTTGCTGGATGGCATATGGAAGGATGACTCACCAAGAGGAGTTCTGTAGGGCACAAAGGGAGTGCCAAACTCTTGTGGGCATGAGGCAGCAGACTGAAGACTAAGCAGCAGGTGATGCCTCTGGTAGTCACCACATTTCTCTGAGGGCAACCTCCTGTACTAGGCATGGGACATCAAGGGTCCCAGTAGTCTCCCAATGCTACAAGCTTTCCTACTGAAGCTGGCTCATGTGTTTCTCCTGGCAGGACACCTAGGTAAAGACAATACCTTTGAAAGGCTTGTCCCTCACTTCTGTTGGCCTAGGATCAAGAATTCCTCAAATGCATTCAGTAGGACATGACCGGCCAGGCTAGTGGAAAGACAGGGCAGAGGATGAAAGCTCCTCAATTCACTGCCTGTCATTTCACCCCCTTTGAGAGGATTGGCATCAACATTGTAGGGTCTATGGACCCCCAGACTGCATCAGCCAACAGTTTCATCCTGGTTCTGGTGGATCATGCCACTAGGTACCCAGAGGCAATCTCTCTGAGGACTACTGTAGCACCCGTGGTGGCAAAGGCCCTGCTGGGGATTTTTATCCAAGTGGGTATCCCCAAGGAGGTTGTGTCTGACAGGGCACAAACTTCATGTCTGCTTATATGCAGTCAATGTGGAAGGAGTACGGAGTAACAAAGGTTCTCCACCCCTTACTATCCACAAACCAATGGGCTTGTTGAGAGATTCAACAAGACCGTGAAAGGCATGATCAGAGGCCTGCCTGAGGCCTTGAGGAAAAAGTGGGATATCCTTTTATCATGCCTGTTGTTTGCTTACCACGCGGTGCTACAGGGAGGAGTGGTTTCCGCCCATTTGAGCTGTTGATGGGCATCCTCTGAGTCTGGTGAAAGAAGGGTGGGAGCAAGCTCCCAGGACGGTACCCCAGGATGTAGTGAGTTACATGCAGGTCTTCAGGAGCCAGATGGCTAACTTATGGAGGCAAGTGTCCAGTAATCTTGACGCCAGCCAGGAAGTCATGAAGGACTTGTAGGACAAAAATTCTACCTCTGTGGAATTTCAACCTGGTCAAAAAATGTGGGTGATGGAGCCGGTAAATCTCAGGGGCCTTCAGGGCTGCTGGAACAGGCCATATGAGGTGATTGAAAGGAAGGGTGAGGCCACATACTTGATTATGATTTTCAACATTGTGAGCTAGGATGTCCATTTTACTTGTTTTACTTATGCTTGTTTTTATTACGCACTCTTTTCTAATGTGATGTTTTTAATTGTACATATCTATGTGCTATTTGGCTTTCCATGGACGTTTTGTGTACATTCTTAGTTTGAGACGTTTGTTATTATGTTATTTGTGTCTTATTTGGATGGTTATATATGTAATTTTATTTTGGTTTGTGGAGACTTGCGTTATGTCATATATGTGTTTTCAGCCCTGATGAAGTTTCTTTAGTGGAACGAAAGGCGTTGCCTGATACCCGTGTGTCACTATCAAGAACTATAAAAGGATATTTTTTGGACACTCTTGGAGGACATTCACTTTGTTTTTTGTGAACCTTCCTTTCTGTACATTTTAATTTTGACAATTGCCTCAAAGAACTCAGTCACTGAATGAGATGACTGCTCTGAAAATGAACACAATACAACAAAAGGGGTTGTGCTTATGCTGCCTTGGCCGGCCACACTTGTTGTTTTCCTGCTGAGGGGTTGGCTCCCACGCTCCAAACGTGATGCTGAGTGGCGGTTAGGAAGCTTGGGTCGCGACGAGCCCCGTGCTCGTAGTCACCACCTGCTGCCTCTACCATGCCGATGGGTGGGCTTTTGTTCTGCTCGTTCCTGGAATGGCGGTACTCTCCACTTGGGGTTGCTACCTCCATCCGCTGGGGTGTTGCCTTCTGTGGGAGCCTGATGCACTGTGACTTGTTCCCCTACTCTGGGTCCAGCTTGGGGATGGGTTGTGCTTCACTTTGTGCTTTCCCGTTTGTGGCCCCACCTGCCTACTCGCTCCTGGTCTGAACATCGGCCACTGATTGGCAGTTTGTCTCAGCTCCGTGTTTTTGGAGTTGTGTCCCTCTGAAAGGCATAATTGTGTAGTGGGCTCTCAGTGTCTCTTTTTGCCCTTTCAAACACGCCAGAGACTGTGTGATCTGTGACTTTTGGTCTCACTATGTGGCTAAGTGCAAAAGGATCTCAAATTTGATGTCCATTTCCCCATCCTAATAGGCCAGGTGCTTGCCTCCCACCCTTTAACGCAGCCTTTGTCTCAACCTAAAGCATGTCAGAGCAGTGTCCACTACAGCCTAAAGTTAGCTCCGGAAGTTAGGGGTTTCCCACCTGCGTCTACCAAAGCACAAGCTACTTCTTCTCGCTCCCTTCGGTCCTTATCACCCTCTACCAAAGAATGTTTTTTGCACTAATCTCCCCACTGTGTTGTCCCTCCAGAACGGGACTCATAGCAGCTTCCCCCCAAAGCCAATAGATCACCACTTATCTCACTACCTCAATCTTCCAATAAATCCATTAGAGTACCACATACCTCACCACCTCAAAAAGGCAACGCCTATAACCACAACATCTGCTCATCGTCTCCATTCCTCATCCATAGCGGTAAATGCTCGAACCATCCAGAATGTGTTGCTTACCCCCCGTAAAGGTCCCCCTACCTCCCTGCATAGCACAATAAGGCCTCGCCTCAACTCTCCACACAGAAACACAGCCACTTGGAGACTGAACTCCAGTTCTCTTACAAAGATCCCCAACTATGTCATTCCAAGCCCTGACTCCTTTGTCCTTTCGCCATTAGCACACCCTTCACTAATGGAATTTGAAGCTTTGAACCTCTGAACAGCCAGCCTAGCTCAAAGCATCCATAACGCGACTCTTGAATAGAGGAACCTCCTACTTGTTACTGAACACCCCCTCGCTAAATTCAAGCATAGTCAAAATTCAGTACTCGGCCCGCATATTAAGCCTTACCTTCAACCACAATCACTGGCTAATAGACAATACCGCCCCCGCAATCAACTTAACTATCTATCAGAGGATGAAACCCTAGCTCTTCTTCTATCCTACGAGGAGACACCTGCCGCCTCTAATCCCCTTGTTAAGGAAGGCAAAAACAAGACTAATACAGTCTCAATCAACACAAACAGATCCTCTAGTTGCAGAAACAGAGGGGTAATCAGCACCAATCTAAAACGAATACCCTTATCCACCCCTGCCCACGACTCAACCCTGGGAAACTCTACATCTCCGCTCTCTGGTCTCCTTCTTAACTCCCTGGGTAACGAGTTGTATTCCGCCGCTATCGTCCTCTCACAGCCCGCAGTGACACTTCAAATGGCGCCACACACTCCCCACAGACTGTACCCAAAAACCAAGCCCACTGGATCACCTTCAACTTATGAGGAGCATAACATATCAAAAATTCTATCATACATTAAACCGAACAACCACTTTAATGACCCGCTTCAATCCAACTGCTCATCCGCAGCCAACCATTTCATCATACCCATCTGGACTGCAATAATGAATGCTTACCTAATGCAAGCGTCTGTATCAGACTCGTTAAAAACTGGACAAGTCATCCCTATTCTAAAAAAACCCTTGCTAAACCCTGCTGAACCAGACAATTTCAGACCAATATCTAATATTCCTCTACTTTCGAAACTACTTGAGAAATGTTATCAACAACAACTTAGCCTATACATTGCCACTTTCAACCTGCTAGATGAATGCCAATCTGGTTTCAGATCAAATCACAGTACTGAAACTACTATTCTCCTCATAGTTGGTGATGCCCTTCAAGCCCTAGACCAATGACAAAACATGTCTCTTAATTCTTTTGGATCTATCTTCGGCATTCGACACAGTCAACCATGAAAATCTACTAGAATGTCTGGAATGCAGGATGGGACTAGGGGGGACCGTTCTTAAGTGGTTCAAATCCTTCTTACAGAACCGCTCCCATAGATTCTTAGTTAATCGCAATCTATCCTCCCCTTATCCGATTACGATTGGTGTCCCCCAAGTTGCAACTTTCTTCCTGTTATACCTAGCACCATTGGTGTGGGTCTCCCTTCCATTTGTGCTGTTGCCTCATATATTTTTGATGGTGTTAGAGGCTTTGGGCACTGTGCCACTGCTGTCCCGTGCCACAGTGCAAGTGTTCCCTATTGTAAATGAATTTATTAGTCAGTGGTTTCATGTTTAGCTAGTTGGTTTACTTGTCAGACCCTAGTACAGTGCACTGAGTGTGCCCAGGGCGTGTAAATCCAAATGCTTCTGGTGGGCTTGCAGCACTGGTTGTGCCACCCACAGAAGCAGCCTTGTAAAATATGTCTAAGGTCTGCCATTGCAGAGCCTGCATGCAGTCTGGTACTGTCTTGCTGACTGGGCAAGTGCACCCACTTGCCAGTTCCTACACCTTCCCTTTTCTTCATATCAGACACCCCTATGGTAGGTCCAAGGGCAGGGTGCATTGTAAGTATAAGGTAGGGCAAGCCCTGATGTGTGTGGCATGTCCTAATAGTGAATTACAGCCATTTTCGTTTTTCACTATTGCAAGCCTACCTGTTCTCCATAGGCTAGAATGGGCAGTTAGATTATTACATTCTTATAATCCTAACTGACTCAGAGCATGGTGGAAATTTGAGTTTAGTATGCCTGAACTCAGAATGATAAAATACATCTTTTAGTGAAGTTGGTTTTCACATTCGGTGTTTGAAAATACCACTATTAGAAAGTAGGCATTTTCTTACCAAACCTTTCAAGCCTGCCTCTGCTAGGTTGTGAATTCCTTGTCTGGAGTTTGTGAGTGACAGGGCTGGGGGACTCCAAGAGACCGGATGAGTCAATCCAGTGGTGAATAGAGAGATCTGCATCTAGATGGGAGGGAGGAGTTGCACCTGAACCTTGAATATGGCTGTGCCTGCCTTCCACAATGCTGGCTCCATCTCCTGGGGAGAGGCTGATGTCTTTGCCCTGCACACTGAAAGAAGAGAAGCAGTCCTGTCAAAAAAGTGCTCCAGGACTGTACTTGCCTTACACAATGCTGGCTCCACCTTCTGTGGGGAGTCTGATGTTTCTGCCCTGCAGTGTGAAAGGAAAGGAGAAGTCTGGTAAACAGAGTGCTTCAGAACTGTTTTGGACAGTTCAAAGGCCCCTCTCCCCTCAGAGAACAAAGGATTATGGGGTATAAATATTGGGACCCTGATCCCAAGAACATTAGATTACTTTTGGACAACAAGTAGAAACCTTTACTGAGGAGAGGAACCTGAAGAAACTGAGGAGAGACTATAACCAAGCTAAAGTGCTGCTTGAGGGATTGGCCTGCAGTGGTTGCCTTACTGCCAAAGGAAGGAGAAAGGAACTTTGCGTAATTTGCTTTCAACTTGTGAAGGATCTCCAAGGGCTTGGAAAAGAGCTCGCCTCCTGCTGAAGTCTCAGAGACAACAGACTTCAACCCCCAGCTCCCCAGAGTTCTTTTGGAAGTGCCTGCTGCTGTTTTGGGCCTTCTGAGGGACTGTGTGTCGTAAGAAGCTGGAAGCGTGACTCAACGAAAATGAAGCGTGTCACCGTCGCTGCTGCTGCCGTGGCACGTCTGAACAAGGGTGTCGCCGCTGGAGTGGTCGCACTGCACCGCATCGAGAGAAGCGTCTCGCAACGGAGAGGGAGCGTGTCGCCGTTGCTGCTGTCTGCTGTCACACTTCTGAACAAGGGTGTCGCCGCTGGAGTTGTCACACTGCACCGCATCGAGAGAAGAGTCTTGCAACGAGGTAGAAGCATGTCACCGTCGCTGTTGCTGCCGTCGCACTTCTGAACAAGGGTGTTGCCGCTGGTACTGTCGCATTGCACCACATCGAGGAATGTGCCTCGCATCCCCTGAGAAGAGCGCCGCCGTCGGAGCTGCTGCTGTTGTATTTCTGAACAAGGATGTCGCTGATGTAGTTGTCGCGGTACACAGTCAAAATATCGAGTAGGAAATATCGACCTACCATAATATCGAGTCTGAAATATCTAAGGAGCATAATATCGAAGTCAAGAATATCGTAGGACAGAATATCGACCCAAGGTAAGTAATATCGAAATTCTTAATATCGATGTAAGTAATATCGAAGTTACTAATATCGATAGCATATATATCGATGTTACTAATTTCAATGACACTAATATCGATATTTGTATTATTTTATAGTTTTTTATTATGTATGTGTTATATGTTTAATTTAAGTATTTAAAATAATTACTATTATATGTGTATTAATTTTATATAATAATAAATTAATTTATAAGAAAATTGTATGTTTTAGTACCGGAGCGGGTTGTGGGTTTATAGGGGAATAGGGTGGGAAGTAATTTAATTATGGTAAATTGATTATTATTAGTAGGATTTATTATTAAATTATAATTAATTGGTAATTATTTGAAAATAATAGGAAAATAATTTTAATTAATTTATTAATTGATATATATGTTCTGTAGCGGGTTGTGGGTTTATAGGGGAATAGGGTGGGAAGTAATTTAATTATGGTAAGTTGATTAATATTTAGTAGGATTAATTCATTAATTATAATTAATTGCTAATTATTATTAAGTAATTGGAAAAAAAATAATTGATTAATTGATATATATTTTCTGTAGCGGGATGTAGGTTTATAGGGGAATAGGGTGGGGAGTCATTTAATTATGGTTAATTATTTAATAATTAGTAGGAATGATAAAATAAATTTAATTAATTGGTAATTAATTTTAATTAATAGTTAATTAATTTTAATTATTTGCTAATTATTTTTCATTAATTCATAAATGGATAAATGTGTTATGTTGTGGGTAGTGGTTTTATAGGGAAATATGGTGGGAAGTAAAGTAAATTTAATTAATTAATAATGTATTAAAACTAATTGTATTGTTAATAATATAATTGTTAATTAATTATTAATTTGTAATTAAATATTATTAAATGGTATTATTTTAAATTAATTTTAGGTAAAATATATTTTGCTAAGCATGTGTTTTATAATTAAGTATAGGTATTGTATATGGTTTATATGTATTTAATAGTTTATTTTTTTATAATTACAAAAATCTTTTATTTATAAGTATGTTATTTTAACCCTTATACTATCCCACACTTTCCCTACTGTTGCACTCTCTGGAGTAGGAATAGTATTTTTTACCCCTACGCTATCCAACGCTTTCCCTACTGTTGCACTCTCTGAAGTGGGAATAGTAATTTTTACCCCTACGCTATCCAACGCTTTCCGTACTGTTGCACTATCTGGAGTGGGAATAGTAATTTTTACCCCTACGCTATCCAACGCCTTCCCTACTGTTGCACTCTCTGGAGTGGGAATAGTAATTTTTACCCCTACGCTATCCAATGCTTTCCCTACTGTTGCACTCTCTGGAGTGGGAATAGTAATTTTTACTCCTACGCTATCCAACGCTTTCCCTACTGTTGCACTCTCTGGAGTGGGAATAGTAATTTGTACCCCTACGCTATCCAACGCTTTCCCTACTGTTGCACTCTCTGGAGTGGGAATAGTAATTTTTACTCCTGCGCTATCCAACGCTTTCCCTACTGTTGCACTCTCTGGAGTGGGAATAGTAATTTTTACCCGTACGCTATCCAACGCTTTCCCTACTGTTGCACTCTCTGGAGTGGGAATAGTAATTTGTACCCCTACGCTATCCAACGCTTTCCCTACTGTTGCACTCTCTGGAGTGGGAATAGTAATTTTTACCCCTACGCTATCCAACGCTTTCCCTACTGTTGCACTCTCTGGAGTGGGAATAGTAATTTTTACCCCTACGCTTTCCCTACTGTTGCACTCTCTGGAGTGGGAATAGTAATTTTTACCCGTACGCTATCCAACGCTTTCCCTACTGTTGCACTCTCTGGAGTGGGAATAGTAATTTGTACCCCTACGCAATCCAACGCTTTCCCTACTGTTGCACTCTCTGGAGTGGGAATAGTAATTTTTACCCCTACGCTATCCAACGCTTTCCCTACTGTTGCACTCTCTGGAGTGGGAATAGTAAGTTTTTACTCCTACGCTATCCAACGCTTTCCCTACTGTTGCACTCTCTGGAGTGGGAATAGTAATTTTACCCCTACGCTATCAAACGCTTTCCCTACTGTTGCACTCTCTGGAGTGGGTATAGTAATTTTTACCCCTACGCTATCCAACGCTTTCCCTACTGTTGCACTCTCTGGAGTGGGAATAGTAATTTTTACCCCTGCGCTATCCAACGCTTTCCCTACTGTTGCACTCTCTGGAGTGGGAATAGTAATTTTTACCCGTACGCTATCCAACGCTTTCCCTACTGTTGCACTCTCTGGAGTGGGAATAGTAATTTGTACCCCTCCGCAATCCAACGCTTTCCCTACTGTTGCACTCTCTGGAGTGGGAATAGTAATTTGTACCCCTACGCAATCCAACGCTTTCCCTACTGTTGCACTCTCTGGAGTGGGAATAGTAATTTTTACCTCTACGCTATCCAACGCTTTCCCTACTGTTGCACTCTCTGGAGTGGGAATAGTAATTTGTACCCGTACGCTATCCAACGCTATCCAACGCTTTCCCTACTGTTGCACTCTCTGGAGTGGGAATAGTAATTTGTAGCCCTACGCAATCCAACGCTTTCCCTACTGTTGCACTCTCTGGAGTGGGAATAGTAATTTTTACCCCTACACTATCCAACACTTTCCCTACTGTTGCACTCTCTGGAGTGGGAATAGTAATTTTTACTCCTACGCTATCCAACGCTTTCCCTACTGTTGCACTCTCTGGAGTGGGAATATTAATTTTACCCCTACGCTATCAAACGCTTTCCCTACTGTTGCAATCTCTGGAGTAGGAATAGTAATTTTTACCCTTACGCTATCCAACGTTTTATAATTAATTGTAAAAAAATTTAATGTTTATTTTATTTTTTATATTACTTACATTTTATTTATGTTATTGTTTTATGTTTGTAAATGTATTAGTAAATTAGAATATATTTTATAAATTAGTAAAATAATTATTAATACTTATTGTTCAGTACATATATATTATATATTTACTGTATATATTTAATTAATGTATTATTATATATGTATTATTTATTACTTTTAAACATTATTAGATACTTTTAAATATGTATATTTTATTTATTAGTGTTATATACTTAATTTTACATTTATATATTAAAAGAAAAAAAATCGATATTTTTAACATCGATATTTTTTACATCTATATAATTTTTTTGATATTTTTGTACTTACCATGTTGTAGATAGGATGTCAATATTTTTGCCCTCGATATTGTTGACTCGATATTCTTGTAGGTCGATATTTATGAGGTCAAAATTCTGTCAGTGATCCAGTTGTGGCATTGTACGGAAGCTTCACGTCAACATGGAAGAAGAGTGTCGCAGCTGAAGCTGTTGCCGTCACACTTCTGAACAAGAGTGTCGCCGCTGCAGGCCACGCATCAAACCAAAAACTTCTCACATCCACGGAGAAGAGTGCAGCATCTGGAAGATCTTCACGACTTTATTTCTTTGCACCTGAACTTTGCCGCATTTCCCTCGCTGCGGCATTGCTTGTCGTGGAAGCACAACGTATCGTAAGGTACATTGACGCAAAGTGTTGCATCTTGAGAACTGAACTGAACTAAGCTAAAACTACCATCTTAAAGTAACAGTATTGTGTATTTTTGTCGTTTATGGTCTTCTCATAAATCTATATAAAGTATACTTATTTTTTATATAAAACCTTGTGTGGTGTCCATCTGTCGTGTTGTCACTGGGTTACTGTATGTGGTCACAAATGCTTTACACACTGCCTCTGAGATAAGCCTTTCTGCTTGTGCCAAGCTAACAAGGGGGTGAGCAGGGTTTTTTTTAGGAGTGTAATCCCCTTATCCTGACTAGAAGCAAGGGTCCCTATTTGTCACAAGCCCCTACCTGTGCCAACTAGAGACCCCCAAATCTAACATTGGTGGTCAGAGGTGAGGATTCTGGACTTACATTTGTGACTCATGTACCGTGATTGGTGAACACTACTTAGTGAGTGCAGACCATAAAGCAACCACATACTTGTTGGTAAATTCCTTTTTGGATTATCTATTTTTGAAAGATGCCTAATTCAGTTATCATGGAGGGTACAGAATCCGTAGCTTCTATTGATTGTGATTGGGAAGAAGAGAAACTGGAAAGCTACAAAGTGAGGCAGCTTAAGTATTTCTGCAACAAGTTAAATGTTTCCACCTCTGGGTTCAGGGTGAAGGAAGAGTTCTACAAGGCGGTGAGGGCCTGGATAGAAGCAAGGAAACCCCCTGAGGTTGAAGAAGGGGATGATAATGCAGATGTACAGCAGGAAGGACCAGTGGGTCAAGGAGGAAGGCAAGCACATTCCCCCGCCGGTAGCAGTGTTTCTAGCAAGAGTCTGTCTCAAGAGGAGTTGGAGGACAGAGAGAGAAGTAGAAGGCATGAAATGGAACTGACAAAACTGAAGTTAAGTGGGCAGGTAGAATTTGAAATGCAAACTAAGAAGTTAGCCATAGAAGAAAAGAAATTACAGTTTGAGCATAAAAATGTTTTAAGGGAGTTTGAATTGAAGGCCAAGAGTTTATAGATTACTCCCTCTGGTAGCAGCATACCGCCAGTGCCTGTGGAAGCTAGAGTGTATATTCCCAAAGATGTGGTGAAAGAGTTTTTAAAAAAATTATGATATTGGTCAGTGGTTCAGAGCCTATGAGATAGCTATGTCTTCCCATCGGGTCCCTGAGAGAGATTGGGGAGCGGGGTTGTGGGGAAGGTTCCTTAGTGAGGAGCGGGACACACTGTTAGATTTACCTTCTGAAGTCCACAATTCATACAGCCACATGAAGGATGCATTAATGTCTATATATGGTTTGACCCTTGAACTCTAAAGACTGAGGTTCAGGAAATGCAAGAAGTTAGAAAATAGTACCTGGGTTGAATATGTCACTTTCTTTTGCAGAGCATTGGATGGTTGGGTGAAGGGCAGCAAGGTTAATGATTTGCAAGGTCTCTTTGATTTGATTGCATGGGAGCACTTGTCTGATAATTGTTTTCCAGAGCTGCAGCAGCATCTGATAGATAGCAAGCTGACTAACCCTAGGAAGCTTGCTGAGAAGGCCGACCGCTGGCGGAGCACCTGGGTCCACAAGGGTCACATGGGAGACTCAGCCAAAGGGGGCAGAGTCGCCAGCAGAAGAGTTGGGGGATAAGGGTAAACAAAAGGAGTTCCGCAAAGGGCCCCAAAGTAGTCCCCAAGGGAACCAAGGGAAAGGTGCCCAGCCTCCCCATGAGAGAAAGCAAGGGGTCCAGACAGGTAGTCCTGTTCCACAGGGACCCCTGAAATGTTACAAGTGTGGCGACCTGGGTCATAAGGCGAATGATACCAGGTGCCGCCTATTTGGAAAACCTGCATCCACTGGTGCTCCGCCCCGGCAGATAGCTAGTGTAGGCTTGGGGGAGGAGATTGATGTCCAAGGTGGGTGGAGTCCCACACAGATGACCCTTGTCTCTTTAGGAGACTGTGAGGTGGTCTCAGAAACTCAGCTGCCCAGGAACACTAAGAAATATGGGCAGTGGGTGACCATCAATGGCCAAAAAGTGGAGGCTCTTCGAGATACAGGAGCCAGTGTGACAGCTGTAAGGTGTCACCTGGTGTCTCAAGAGCAGATGATCCCTCATGCATTTTGCCGAGTTGTTGCTGCCGACCGCACAGAGAGCCATTATCCAATGGCTCAGGTTCCCTTTGAGTGGGGGGGGGTCTCTGGTACTCTTCAGGTAGCTGTGAGGCCCGCCATGCCTGTAGACTCTTTGTTGGGGAATGATTTAGAGAGCTCACCTTGAGAGAAGGTGGAGAAGAGTACTCACTTGAAGATGGTGGGTCTGCCTGACTGGGCGTGCGTGACCACCCAGTCAATGGCAGCCAGTAGGGGTGCTCAAGAGGACCTGGAGCCTGAGAGGGAGGCCCAGGAACCTGTCTTAAAGAGAAGTGCCAGAGGGAGGGCGGGAAACCGGCCCCCGAAGTTCCCATGGCCCAGGGGGAGGTAGACCCTGAGGGGGATGCCCTGCAGCATACCGGGGCACAAGTAGCTGAACTTGGGGACCTGCCTGAGCTGATCCACTGGCAGCAAGAAGGAGGCCCCTCCAGGGAAGAATTCTGCAGGGAGCAGACAGAATGCCCTTCTCTTGGGGGCTTGCGGCAACAGTCTGCAAGCCAGGCAGCAGGTGATCAGTCAGGATCACATTGGATTTACTGGGAGAATGGTCTCCTTTATAGTGAGCCTAAGGTTGCTGAACCTGGGTCAGCCCGTGTCCTTGTGGTACCCCAGAAGTGCAGAGCCTACCTACTGGGGCTGCCTCATGATGTGCCGTTAGCAGGACATTTGGGGCAGAACAAGACCTTTTAGAGGTATATGAAGTCCCTGTGGCAGGAGTGTGGCGTAACTTACAAGTTTACCACTCCTTACCACCCCCAAGGAAATGGGTTGGTTGAAAGGTTTAACCGAACCCTGAAGGCCATGATAATGGGTCTTGAGGAACCCATGAGGCGTAAGTGGGACGTCCTCTTACCATCCCTACTCTTTGCATACCGGGAGGTGCCACAGAAATCTCTAGGGTTCAGTCCCTTTGAGCTTCTCTACGGATACCCGGTCAGAGGACTTCTGAGTATGGTCAAAGAAGGCTGGGAGCAATCTCCCAGGAAAGCTCCCCAGGATGTATATAGCTACGTGCTGGCCTACAGGAACCAGACTAGGTATTTCAGGCAACTCACTGAGGCGAATCTGGAAGCCAGCCGGGAGGAGATGAAGCGATGGTATGACCAGAATGCCACTCTGGTAGAGCTACAACCTGGCCAGAAAGTGTGGGTCATGGCCCCCGTGGAGCCTTGCGCACTCCAGGATAAGTGGACCGGACCATTTGAGGTTGTGGAGCGTAAGAGCCCAGTTACCTACTTGGTGGACTTGCGGTCTCCCAGGAACCCCTTGAGGGTTCATCATGTCAACTGCCTTAAGCCCCACTCAGGGAGGTCTGAAGTGGGCATGCTCCTAGCAACAGATGCTGGAATGGAGGAGGAGACTGAGTCTCTTCCTGACCTCCTGTCTGCAACAGAGAAAGATGGATCAGTGGATGTTGTTAACCTCTCTTCCACCCTGACCCATGAGCAACAGAATGACTGCTGCCAGTTGCTGGGACAGTTTTCTGATCTGTTCTCCCTGGTTCCTGGTGTCACAGATTGGTGCGTCCATGATGTGGAAACAGGCGACAGCTTACCTGTGAAGCATAAAACTTACAGGGTAACTGACAGGGTGGTGGCTTGCATCAAAGAGGAGGTCTCAAAGATGCTTGCGCTAGGGGTGATTGAGTCCTCTAGCAGTCACTGGGCCAGCCCAGTGGTCTTGGTCCCGAAGGCTGCAGCGCCGGGTGCCACACCCGAACTCCAGTTCTGTGTGGACTACAGAGGGCTCAATTCAGTCACGAAGACTAACGCGCACCCCATCCCCAGAGCTGATGAGCTCATTGATCGGCTAGGGGCTGCACGGTACCTCAGCACTTTTGACTTAACGCCTGGGTACTGGCAGATCGCCTTGACTGATGTGGCAAAGGAGAGGTCAGCATTCTCCACATCAGATGGGCATTTCCAGTTCCGTGTTATGCCCTTTGGGATGAAGAATGCCCCTGCCACCTTTCAGAGGTTGGTCAACCAGGTGTTGGTTGGACCGGAGGAGTTCAGTGCCGCCTACCTGGATGACATTGCAGTGTTCAGTGCCAGTTAGGAAGAACATCTGCGCCACCTCGGGAAGTGTTGTTGGCGCTGTGGAAGGCAGGCCTCACGATCAAGTCGAGTAAGTGCCAGATCGGGCAAGGTTCTGTGGTATATTTGGGACACCAAGTTGGGAGCGGCCAGGTGGCACCCCTACAATTCAAGATTGAAACCATCCTGGCTTGGGAGCTATCCAAAACCCAGACGGAGGTGAGGGCCTTTTTAGGACTCACAGGGTATTACAGGAGGTTTGTCAAGGGGTATGGCAACATTGTTGCACCCTTGACAGAGCCGACTTCCAGGAAGCAGCCCAAGAAGGGGATCTGGACTGACACCTGTCAAAGCTGTTGAGGCCCTGAAAGCTGCCATGTGCCAGCGACCGTTCTCCTGGCACCCAACTTCTCAAGAGAGTTTATCCTTCAAACAGACGCTTCAGAGCATGGTGTGGGGGCTGTTCTGTCACAGATGAATGAGGAGGGCCTAGATCAACCTGTAGCCTTCATTAGTAGGAGGTTACTTCCACAGGAACAGAGGTGGAGTGCTATTGAGCGTGAGGCATTTGCTGTGGTCTGGGCACTGAAGAAGCTGAGACCATACCGGTTTGGGACTCACTTCCGGGTTCAGACAGACCACAGGCCCCTCAGATGGTTAATGTAGATGAGGGGTGAGAATCCAAAGCTGTTGAAGTGGTCCATTTCCCTACAGGGTCTGGACTTTACGGTGGAACACCGCCCTGGTACAGAACACGCCAACGTTGATGGTCTGTCCACATTTTTCCACCTTAGGGTAGGGTAGTTCTCCCCATATTTCAGCTGGAGGGGACCCGTGTTAGTGATGAAAAATAACACTCCCAGGCAATATATACTGTAGTGCAATGTAAGCAAGCAAATCACAAGAAAAAGTGTGAATAAAAAATGACATACATTTTATTCATATTCATAAAGGATTATCATAAAAGATTATGATACACCTAACATATTAAAAACATTTCATATTATGGTGCTTAGTTACAGGACGATGGTTTCTTCAACCCATTTCAACACAATTGGTGTCTTCATCAGGAAAGTACCATCAACAATCTAAAATTAGATAAACAGTTCTAAAAAACTATACTTTGTTAAAAATACATCGTTTCTGGCTGTTACATTGCATATGTCAGAATCATTTCTCTTAATGGCTGCTATATAGTACAATGGAGCATTGAAATAGCAAGGATAAAAAAGAGTTAGGAACGTGAGCAAAAGGATGTGGAAAGTTGGAAGGAGTTAATTGATAGCAGAGGGCAGAGTGCATAGAAAGGAAAGGGGGTAAGTGAAAAAGGGAAAACCTAAAGAATGGAAGGGGTGACACTGAAGGCTGGCATTTGGTGTTAATCATTAGATTCTCGGGGGGGGGCGACGGCTGGCCTACTGGCATGGTTTGGTATCAAAAGACACTCTAATACAAGCATATAAAAAGCATGTAGAGAAAGCCAAACATGCATCACACAACTTAATTTGGTGTCACAAGACGCTGTTTAGGAAGCATGCACGAGAAGCAGAACAGGGGTTACATGGCATGCGAGGAAAAAAAACGATGTTCCGTGGGCTATATGGTTTAATAAAACATCAAAAACTGCCTGGCAATAATATTGACCTGCTATTTGACTTAAACTGTACCTTATGTGAGCAGTCCTGTGTATATTTTAGAAGGGCCACAAATCTGTTAGTCGAGAGTATTGATACCCTTCTGTAGAATTTGCTGAGAGCACAGAAAATATCCGTAATGTTTGCTAATTGAATAGCGCTGAAATGACAATAAACAAGAGAGAGCTAGAAAAAATGGCTCTGTCTGTTTAATAAAGAAGTTGTTAGATTGCGCTTATTTTTTTTGGCTACAAGGGCATTTGTAGCTTACCTGATATACTGAATCTGTGCAGACAGTAGTGTATCTATTTAATGGTGGAGGCGTTCTTAATTGTGTACACCGAACCGTTAGAGCCTGGTGGTGCGCTGAAATGCAGCTCTTTGTGGCTGTGAATATAAAGGAATGAAAAGCGTAATGTCACTAATGGATGAGATTATCCTGCAATGAGCCATGCAGATGCTGGTAATACTGCAGAACAAAGTCCTTTTGCATGTGTAAGATGTTAATCAGTTCTCTAATTGTGGTTACATTTATGGCTTACCTGATATATTAAACTGTATGGGCAACGGTAAGTATACTGGATAATGGATGGAGCTGTTCCTAATTATAAAATACGGACCATATAGACTGGGTGGAACACTGCAATGCAAGCTTTTTGTTGCTGTAAATATAAAAAGATAAAACACGTAGTGCCGCTAGTGAACAAAACTTTCATGCGATTAACTTGACAAATAGCGATAACACTGTGGAATGAGGGCCTATTTAGTCAGTGCATTCACCTGATTTAATGCGTTTAGCTTTTTTAGCAGGTTTCTGTGCGTATCTGGGAAAGTATAAAATAAAGCACACCGGCATTGAGACTGAGGGTCTCAATGCCGGTGTCAAAATAGGGTCTCAAAATAGTCTACGGTGGGAAAGGTCAGTCAGACTAGCGGCGGGGAGACACGTACCTGAGATGGACAAGCGCGGCCTCCTCGTATCTTTCAGCTTGAAATGTGGCCGGTCTGAAACAACTGTTCGCATAGTGTCTCTCTCTATATATAATGTGGCCCGTGATTGGGAGGGGTGATGAAAGCAGTCTGTTTTTAAAGGGGCAGACGAAAATAACAAAGGAGTGTTGGGACAACAGGGAGAGAGGGCAAGGGGAAAGCCTGGATGTGATCCCAGTCAGCTCGCGATGTCTCCCCTACGTAACCTAGCTTACAGGGGTAAACAATCAAGTAAATAACAATCTGTGTATTGCAGTTCCAAAGTTCTTTGGCATGAATTTTGAATTTATTGAAGGTCATTTCTCCTCCTGTTAGAATGCTGGTGCATGACTGGCATGAGGAGCATCTGACAGTACCTTTGATTGGGTTATTACCATCAATGGATTTTTGGATAAATGGACGATTGGGGGTTACCATGGTGTGTCTGGAGTGGACCACTATGTCTTTTATGTTTTTATTATGGCGATGGACAGAGAGGGGTTTGGCGATCTTTTTCTGATTCTGATCGATGTTTAAGAGGTGCCAATTAGAATTGATTTGTTTTATTTTTGAATTGAGAATTGAGTGTTTAGTGATGCATACAAGCTTGGGTTCAGAGGGGGTTTTGGTCGAATTGAGGAGGTGGTCTCCATCATAGAAACGTGCCCTTTTATATGACTCCCTCACCAGCCGGTGAGGGTAGCCTCTAGCTAAGAATGTATCTTTCATGATGATAGCTTGGGTGTCAAAGTCTTTAGGTTGGTACAATTGTGTCTAACTCTCAAGAATTGAGAGAAAGGAATACTATTTTTTTGGCACCTGGGATGGTTACTTTGAAAGTGGAGGAGCGTGTTCCTTGAGGTAGGTTTGACAGTTAGGTCAACTTCCAGTTTGCCCTGATTATGCTTTATTAGAATATCTAAAAATTCTACTTGATTAGTATTGATGTGTGCGGAAAATTTGAGATTAGTGTCTGTCAGATTGAGCCAAATAAGAAATTCTTGCAGAGTCTGTTCCCCATCGCTCCAGACAAAAATGTCATCTATAAAACGGTACAAATAGGAAACAGACTCGTAGAAAGGTGCAACCTCATTGTAAATGAAGTTGGCTTCAAACAAGGACATGTAAATGTTGGCCACTGATGGTGCTACTGAATCCCCCCATACTGACTCCCTTGGTTTCAGGGGAACCGTGTTAGACCTGGCACCATTGGCGTGCGTCTCCCTTCCATTTTTGCTTTTGCCTCATGTATTTTGGCTGGTGTTAGATGCTTTGGGCACTGTGCCACTGCTGTCCCGTGCCACAGTGCAAGTGCTCCCTATTGTAAATGATTGTATTAATCAGTGTTTACATCTTTGGCTATTTGGTTTACTTGACAGACCCTAGTACAGTGCACTGAGTGTGCCCAGGGCGTGTAAATCCAAATGCTGCTGGTGGGCTTGGTTGTGCCATCGACAGAAGCAGCCTTGTAAAATGTGTCTAAGGTCTGCCATTGCAGAGCCTGTGTGCAGTCTGGTACTGTCATGCTGACTGGGCAAGTGCACCCACTTGCCAGTCCCTAAATCTTCCCTTTTCTTCATATCAGACACCCCTATGGTAGGCCCAAGGGCAGGGTGCATTGCCAGTATAAGGTAGGACAAGCCCGGATGCGTGTGGCATGTCCTAATAGTGAATTACAGCCATTTTCATTGTTCACTTTTGCAAGGCTACCTGTTCTCCATATGCTAGAATGGGCAGTTAGATTATTATATTCTTATAATCCTAACTGACTCAGAGAGCATGGTGGAAATTCGAGTTTAGTATGCCTGAACTCAGAATGATAAAATACATCTTTTAGTGAAGTTGGTTTTAACATTACGTGTTTATAAAATACCACTTTTAGAAAGTAGGTATTTTCTTGCCTAAACTTTCAAGCCTGCCTCTGCTAGGTTGTGTATTCCTTGTCTGGAGTTTGTGAGTGACAGGGCTTGGGGATACCAAGAGACAGGATGAGTCAGCCCAGTGGTGAATAGAGAGATCTGCATCTAGATGGGTGGAAGGAGTTGCACCTGAACCTTGAATAGGGCTGTGCCTGCCTTCCACAATGCTGGCTCCACCTCCTGGGGAGCGGCTGATGTCTCTGCCCTGCACACTGAAAGAAGAGAAGGAGTCCTGTCAACAAAGTGCTCCAGGGCTATACTTGCCTTCCACATTGCTGGCTCCACTTCGTGTGGGGCGTCTGATGTTTCTGCCCTGCACTGTGAAAGGAACGGAGAAGTCTGGTAAACAGAGTGCTTCAGAACTGGTTTGGACTGGGCAAAGGCCCCTCTCCCCTCAGAGAACAAAGGATTTTGGGGTACAAATATTGGGACCCTGATCCCAAGAAATTAGATCACTTTTGGACTACAAGAAGAAACCTTTACTGAGGAGAGAACCTGAAGAAACTGAGGAAAGACTATTACCAAGCTGAAGTGCTGCTTGGGGGATTGGCTTGCAGTGGTTGCCTTACTGCCAAAGGAAGGAGAAAGGAACTTTGTGTACTTTGCTTTTAACTTGTGAAGGATCTCCAAGGCCTTGGAAAAGAGTTTGCCTCCTGCTGAAGTCTCAGGGACAACAGACTCCCCTGAGTTCTTTTGGAAGTTCCTGCTGCTGTTTTGGGCCTTCTGAGGGACTGTGAGTCGTAAGGAGCTGGAAGCGCGACTCAACAAAAACGAAGCGTGTCGCCGTCGCTGCTGCTGCCGCGGCACTTCTGAACAAGGGCGTCGCCGCTGGAGTTATCGCACTGCACCGCATCGAGAGAAGAGTTTCGCAACGAGGTAGAAGCGTGTCGCCGTCGCACTTCTGAACAAGGGTGTCGCCGCTGGAACTGTCGCATTGCACCACATTGAGGAAAGCGCCTTGCATCCCCCGAGAAGCGCGTCACCATCAGAGCTACTGCCGTCGCATTTCTGAACAAGGATGTCGCCGCTGAAGTTGTCGCATTGTACGGAAGCTTCAAGCCAACCTGGGACAAGAGTGTCGCAGCTGAAGCTGTTGCAGTCGCACTTCTGAACAAGGGTGTCACCCCTGCAATCCACACATCGAACCGAGAACTTCTCGAATCCCCGGAGAAGCGTGCCGCATCTGGAAGATCTTCACGTCTTTATTTCTTTGCACCTGAACTTTGCCGCATTTCCCTCACTGCGACATTGCTTATCGTGGAAGCGCAATGCATCGTAAGGTACATTGACGCAAAGTATTGCATCTGAAGAACTGAACTGAACTAAGCTAAAACTACCATCTTAAAGTAACAGTATTGTGTATTTGTGTTGTTTATGGTCTTGTGGTAAATCTATATAAAGTATACTTATTTTTTATATAAAACATTGTGTGGTGTCCATCTGTAGTGTTGTCACTGGGTTACTGTATGTGGTCACAAATGCTTCACACATTGCCTCTGGGATAAGTCTGTCTGCTTGTGCCACGCTACCAAGGGGGTGAAGCAGGGGTTATTTTAGGAGTGTAATCCCCTCATCCTGACTAGAGGCAAGGGTCCCTATTTGTCACAAGTACCTACCTGTGCCAACTAGAGACTCCCAAATCTAACACTCCCAAACTCTCTTTAACCTCTATCTCGAACCATTAGCTGAAATTCTTCATATCTCCAACATCTCTTTCCACATGTATGCAGACAACACTCGGATCTACATCAAAATGTAATCTCTAGAGGAGGTTAAAATAATGAATGATGCTCTGAAACAGACTGTTCAATGGCTTGCTAGCAACCAGCTCAAAGTTAATGCGCAAATAATTAATTCTTATTAATTTACCCTCCGAAAATCTCCCCTGACATACTTGAATAGACCAACTTGATCACCGTGCTGAACTGCACCCCGACCATAATGGACTCATCCAAATCACTAGGAATCACACTGGACAAAAACCTGAACATGCGAGCCAACATAAACACACTGGCCAAAAATGACCGGTTTCACCTGAGTTACCTGAGAAATCTCAAAACTTTCCTAGATACTTCAGACCTAAAAATGGCAGTTCAGGCTTTAGTTAACTCTAGGATCGAATACGGATGCTCAACCCTATTTGGGCTACCCAAGATCTCAACGGCTCCCCTAAAAGCCTGTCTTAACAGGGGCTGCAAGACTCCTAACTGGCTCAAAACAATTAGATCACATTTCACTGCACCTAAAGCCGCTGAATAGGCTGCCGTACGAGGCCAGAATCCAACTCAAACTGGCCTGTATCATTCATAAAGCTGTACACTCCAAGTCCCCTGCGTATCTTGCTCAGAAAATCGTGGTTTCCGGAGGAGGAAGGCACTCACGTTGTGCCAGGGATTTTGTGTTGAAACCACCCCTCTTCCGGAAGAAGAAAATATACAACAGAGGTCTCTCTGGTGCTGCTCCCAGAATCTGGAACTCGCTGCTGCCTTACATCAGAAGAATACCTGTTCTATCAAGATTCAAAAAGGAAGTGAAGACTTTCCTAATGGGCAAATTCCTACCCTAATCTCTCTCAGCGCTTCTGCAGTTCCAGCAGTCCAGCGATTTTCTTTATCTTGTACTTGAACTCCTACGGGATTGTTGACTATGCTCTCAAACATGCAAATCACATGACTCCTTTTTCAGTGACGTTCCCTACCACTCTGCATACTTTTCCTCCTCACTGTCACTTTAAGGGCAAAGGCTGGTGCCTGCAGTCTCCCTCTGCTCTTGCCAACATCCTCCGGCTATTCGCCTCCCCTATTCCCTGTGAATAACCTGTTTTTCCCTGCACTGTTCTCTCACATGCATGCTCCAATTTGAATCTAACTTGTTTTTTACTCATTCTTGTAAATAACTTGCTACTGCTGTAAAGCCCTGATACCCTAACGGGTCGTGTTCGCGCTAGACAAAACCCTAAATAAATAAATAAAATGTAAACCGGTGGAGGGGGGGGGGCAATGGGGGGGGACTCTTGTAGAGATTTAAGTTCCATGTGCCATGACGCTTCTTATTTTCTTATTTAACCAGCACACAGCGATTCCACAGAGTAGCCACCTCTAGCCCCCTTTGTTCTGTGCTGCTTGTATTCGTTTGCCATGAGCGACACAAATGGCATCATTTATCAAATCTAAAGAGCTGCTTGGTGAGACAAATACAGAGTATTGGTGTGTCCCAAAGCTCTATTCAGGTGTACTGGGAATTTTAAGTATATGGCACGAGAAATTGTTATTTTTCCTTTACAAAAAAATACACACGTTCACGAAAAAGAAATAAAATATTATTAGAACATTTTATAGAAGTTTTTGGTTCAAAAGAACTTTTGACGCACAATATAATGTAAAGACTAGTTAAAAATGATTCTGACCCAAAAAGTGCAAGGTGTATTAAAGTGACAATTCACAAGAAAAGCGCTGAGCGAACGAAACAAAACATACATTGTAAAAACGTCCATTTAATCAATAACTAAAGATGCGTACAAAAAAAGAGGACATGCAGAAATGTTTCGAAGATATCTTTATTTTAGATTTCATCAACCCAAAACCACTCCGTTGAAATCTAAAATGTACTTCTATTAGAATTTTGACTAAGCACAAAGACTCGATCCGTAGCTTCGGATTGGAATTTGGGACCCTAGAAACGATGGTACACTAAAAGTCACGAGTCCACACCCACATTCTGCACAGCAGATACATAGCTGCAAAGTGAACCTAGAAAACAAAGGCGTCTTGTATTGTTAAAACTATCATTAAGCCAGACGCTTGCTGTGTCTATATTCCATATCGAACCTAACAGGGGGTGCTCTATAACATGTGAGCAATTCGGTCAATATGTTATCAAAAAAAACTACTGAAAACCAAGTCAGTTATATATCCGAAATAGAAATCAGAAAAAATGATCAGTTAAAAGGGAGACAATTAAGAGCCCTGGGTTGAACAGATTAAGATAGAAGGGTTAGCGTTAGAACACTGCAAGAACTGGTAAAAATTACAAAAATAATCAGACCCATTTTAAAAGTAGGTTGTGACTGAATAGACAGACATGCATTCAGAAAACCGCGAAAAGGTAAAACACAGAGGTACATGTTTTTGAAATTGAGAAAGGTTTTCTCTTGGATAGGTCGTGGGGAATGTTGAGGTGGGTAAGCTATGAGAAGTATGATGGGCAAAACATACATGACGTTATTTTGAGGGCAGAGAAAGATAGCTGAGGGATACTATACCTGACAGTTTGTCATCTACTCCAACTTCCGGTGCAACCTAGTTTCACACGCTTCTAAAAACTAAAGGTGGGGTGGGGTTTACATTTATCTGCTTTTCTTCAAAAAACTAAAACAGCTAGTAGCTTTGGTGTCTACGACCTTGGTTGTCATGTCGTCACTTCCTGTTCCCAGACTATCCAAATCCTTTATGACCTCTCTTGGTCTGCCAACAAGTCTCCTCTCCAGGAAGAGAGACCCGACTCTCCAGATTTGCAGACACTTATTTCCCTGGTCCCCTGTTTCTTCTCTTTGTTGGTCTTCGGGATAAATGAACCACCTCTTTATCACGGATTTGTCTTTTGGCCATATGGGGGAGCCGATTCTCACCACACTGACATCACGGAGGAAGTCCACATCTCTGTCCTTGTCATTTGCCCACAATCCAAGTTCATGAATCGGATATCGCCCAATTGTCAAAAGGTAGCACGCTTTCTCATCACACAATTCCTGGACTGGCTGTGTCAGAATAAGCCACAGGTTTTTAATGGCAGCGCGGCACTCTGAAGCTGTTGGGTCTTTCCTTAACTCAATGACATAGCTGACATTCCTCGCCCTATCATTTATCACCATGTCTAGGTGCAACATCTCATTGTCCAATTCTGTTACCAAGGAGCTAGCGCCCTGAACATCATTTGTATTTCCTTTTATCCTGTGGTGCTTAACTACTTGAAGTTCATTATGATCTCTCATAGACTGGACTCCAGGGGCCTCTAAAACGTGGTCCACACAATCTGCCCTTAAACCTTTATGCATTGCTTTCACGTCACAGTTCGTGAGCTGCTGCGGATGGATGCGGGGTCTCCCCTTTCTCTGATTTCTGGGTGTTTGCTCTCTGGAGGCTGGATACAAAGGTACTCTTACCTCTGCTTCGAGGGTGATCTGAAAAACTACTGTGTTTAGTAAAATGCGCATTTGTGAGTACAGTGCATGCTGCACGAATCCTTCTTTGCAGAACAAATTGCTCCACACTTCCTCACACAAGAAGAGAGTTTTCATGTCAGCCACCAACCAATGGCATGCAGCGAGAAGCACAGTGCTGAGACCCGCCTCGTGCCTGTCACACACGCACTCCACGAGTTCTCGCGAGTTGATGATCTCCGAGAGCTTCGTGGTGAGTGAGGGCTCGGACAGGACAGGCTCACCGGCGTCCCAGGTCCTGCTGAATTCTCCCTCGCCTCGCGGACACTGACCTTTTATGATTTCAGCCAGCTTTCGGCAAGCCAGCGATAAGATGGCCTTCTGTGTAACTCGCCCCTCCTCTATGATTTTCCTGTCCGCGTGCTGCAGGATCTCTTTGGCCAGAGCATGACATGCGTCTGATAAAACTGCGAAAGAGCCATCTGCCGGAAGCGCTTCATGCTGCAGACACTGTTGGACGAGGCCTTTACCTAGATTTTCACAGGCCTTCAGCAGACTCCCCTCAAAGCTGAGGAGTGGAGACTTCGCCATTGTAGTGCTGGTGTCAGACGTGCAGCGTCCTTACCAGGCAAGCCAAGAGTGGAAGGTTAAAGACATCATATATTTCATTCTGCTCCACCACTCATTGGACTGCTTCCACCTTCCTGCCTCGAGACGGACTGGAGTTTCCAGTCAAACAGCAGTGCTCTTGTTTTATTAACATTGGCAGCGCTGAAAGTCAAGCTGTGAAATGACAGATAAAAAAGCGTCAAACAAGTACACAGTTTTGATAGGAAATAGAGACACTTTCACTCCACACTAGTGCTCAGCATTAAAGTAGTAGAACTTCATATTTCCAACACTTTGTCCTTCTAACACAGGAAGGAAACACAGCACACCAACTCCTATTTACAATGGGTTATTTTTACGTTTGAATAGTGCCTTGCCCTACAATCAGTTTTGAGTCACTCCACAGTGAAAGTATTACACAATGACTGGGGAACAGAACAGTATATTATTGTGCTCGTGCCCAGGTTGTGACACTGCTAACGGTTGTTGACAATTGTTTCTATTAGTGGAGGCCTTTTTAGCTGAACCTACCTGGAGATATTGTCAAAGTAAAATCGTGCAGGTGGCCCTACCTGGAACACTCCCTGCCCGGGATTATATGGTAAATGTGCATTTATGTGCTTAGATACATGCGAGGTACCTTCCGAATTTGGGGTTTTAATTGGTTCTATGTCTTATCATCTGCTCGTAAAGCCACTAAATGGTACTTTCTGTTGACCCTATCCATTTACTTAGGTTCTCCCTACACAGATTCTTGAGTTGTGTTTTGATGCCAACATTCTCTTAGGGGACAGTCGTCTCCTGAGAAGAGAGCTGGCAGCAGTGTTACTATATTGTTCTGGCGTTGATCAGACTAAAGCTATTTACACTTACATTGTACAGTTAAGTCTTCTTTATGGCGGCAACAGCTTACCTGCTCTGCGGAGGTTTTGTTCCGCAAACATGGTCACACTGAACAGGGTATGTGTCAAATTGTGCAACCCTAACAAGAATATTTGGGCGGATCAACAACCCGTATCCATATTATACCTAAATGAAGGCGATTTTGAAGGATACTATTGTGTTCGCATCTCTGGACATGTCGGTGTCTTATCCTCAGACAGAACTCAAGGAGAACATAGTATGCGTCGTAGACAATGGGTGTTAACTTTGCTATCTATAGTTTGTATAAACAAAACCACATTTAAAAAAAATTAAAATACTAAATTTGAAATTAGCGATCAGCGAAAAGGTTTTTAAGTGTTTCAGAAAAAGTGGCGCACAACTTGTTACGGTAGGGTAATGTTCTAATGGATTATTTTAGTAGGTGCTTCTTGGTCAGAGGAAAACCTTAACCTCTGTGAAGGGAGACAGACGAAGGACCTCCTTCTCTTTAAGTTTATGTAATTTTGTCCAGAGCACACAATATATATAAGTAGACTGGTTTGTCTGAAAATAACGATAGTATGGATAGACCGGACACAGCGTGTAGTCTTAAAGGGTTTTTATTCCCCCACAGTATTCCCCACTTGGGAATCACTGTAAATACAAATCAAGCCGACACGTGTTTCATCACAACATATGGCTGTGACTCTTCAGGGCTAGAAGAGAAATAAAAATAGATAAAAAAGTTCAAAATGTTATGAAAAAACAATAATAGTGGCGAAAATGGAACACCCGTGACGTGGAAACAAACAAAAAAGAGAGGGGTGGGAGGGGATGGGCGGACAGTGTCGTTTCTGTGTTCATCAGCAAATGCTGTTGTTTATTGATCTACAAATTGTGTTTAGTGACAAAGGACCAATGTGTCGTGACTTTCGACGCGATTAGAACAGAGGTAGGTAAATAAAACAAGCAACAACCTAAGTTCATAGGGTGCAGTGTGCAGTGAAACATCATATACTTGTAAGATTAGGCGTTAACATATACACGGTCAAATGCGACCCTATTTCCAAGCTTGCAGCGAGCGTAATCTTTCTGTTACGCTCGTTGCAAGCTTGGAATTGATTTTTTTTCTGGAAACTTATTATGGTATTGAGCAGTGCTTAAATGTGCTATTTTAGCCATTGTTTGAAGCCTTTCAGAATTTGGGAAAACATTTATTATATAGTTGTGATAATATAAGATATTCTAATTACTGCTATCCACGGACATATACGCAATTACTGTACTGAACAGGAACAGGGTGTTTTATACCCTTATGTGTCTAATTAATTTCAGCTACATAAATACATCCTCTACAAGTAAAAACTAAATCTTATACATAGCAGGAAGCGTACAGTATAAAGAAGAATTTTCTGTGTAACTAGGGTCGCATTTGACCGTGTATATGT
This sequence comes from Lissotriton vulgaris, assembly GCF_964263255.1. Lineage (NCBI taxonomy): Eukaryota > Metazoa > Chordata > Amphibia > Caudata > Salamandridae > Lissotriton > Lissotriton vulgaris. Next base: position 66,906 of record NW_028240973.1, read on the forward strand.
TAACGCCTAATGTTACAAGTATATGATGTTTCACTGCACACTGCACCCTATGAACTTAGGTTGTTGCTTGTTTTATTTACCTACTACTGTTCTAATCGCGTCGAAAGTCACGACACATTGGTCCTTTGTCACTAAACACAATTTGTAGATCAATAAACAACAGCATTTGCTGATGAACACAGAAACGACACTGTCCGCCTATCCCCTCCCACCCCTCTTTTTTTTGTTGGTTTCCACGTCACGGGTGTTCCATTTTCGCCACTATTATTGTTTTTTCATAACATTTTGAGCTTTTTTATCTATTTTTATTTCTCTTCTAGCCCTAAAGAGTCACAGCCATATGTTGTGATGAAACACGTGTCGGCTTGATTTGTATTTACAGTGATTCCCAAGTGGGGAATACTGTGGTTGAATAAAAACCCTTTAAGTCTACACGCTGTGTCCGGTCTATCCCTACTATCGTTATTTTCAGACAAACCAGTCTACTTATATATATTGTGTGCTCTGGACAAAATTACATAAACTAAATTTGAAATTGTAACAGATGTCATGCATTACCAAAGAATTGTATTTTGGGGGTTTGGGAGAAGCATTAACGTCGGATGTGTCTTGGAACTGTTCCAGACCTGCTAGAGACTCCAGGAGGGTGATTTCTTTAGGCCCCTCCCTCATGCTTGTGACTAAGAAACCAATCAAAACAACAATAGTGTGATTACAAATATTTATTATACCCTAATCTAGCGTAAAACAAGTGGATGGAAATAATAGTGATAATAGGCACATCAGCAGCCCTCAAACTAACAAGTTAAGTAATTACCCTCAGTTAAAATCTATCTTGTGGATACTGTGTCTAACCACAAATTCCTCATTTTACGAATAAACCCCAGGAGTCGCACTGGATTTAGAAACTTTAAAGAAGTAATCCTGTCTGTCAATAGCATTGTGTGGCTCTGCACTAATGTCATTCTGCTCCGCACATAAGCTCCACCCATGCACACTGACATCATTTACTTTCTTAAGTTCTCTCCGAGCACTCAGGCGCAAACGTGTCACGACCAGCATGCAGATCTCTATATTGGACCCCCTGTGGGAGACGCAGCGTGTACGGCGGCAGGACCCAGGAGCCGCAAGGGAGCCCACGACACCAGCGGACCCTCCCCCTTGCTACCGGGGGCATTAACTTGAACCTCGCGCCTCCCGCTCCGTGGGAGACCCAGCATTGTACGGCGGCAGGACCCAGGAGCCGCAAGGGAGCCCACGAGACCAGCGGACCCTCCCCCTTGCTACCGGGGGCATTAACTTGGACCTCGCGCCTCCTGCTCCGCGGGAGATGCAGCCTTGTACGGTGGCAGGACCCAGGAGCCGCAAGGGAGCCCACGAGACCAGCGGACCCTCCCCCTTGCTACCGGGGGCGTTAACTTGGACTTCACGCCTCCCGCTCCGCGGGAGACGCAGCGTTGTACGGTGGAAGGACCCAGGAGCCGCAAGGGAGCCCACGAGACCAGCAGACCCTCCCTCCTGCTACCGGGGGCATTAACTTGGACCTCGCGCCTCCTGCTCCGCGGGAGACGCAGCGTTGTACGGCGGCAGGACCCAAGAGCCACAAGGGAGCCCATGAGACCAGCGGACCCTCCCCCTTGCTACCGGGGGTGATTTAAGCAAGCTCCATTTCCGGGCCGCGGGACGCACGCGCGCATGCGCCGAGCTAAGCCCGGGACAAGGGCTGGACAGTCTGTGGCAGTCCGGGGCAGGACGAGGCAGGGCTGGGCCACCCCCTTTGATTTACTATCACACGGTACTGTGTTTTTCCTTTGTCCAAGCTTGTGTTGAAATACATTAACAATGGGGAAGAGGAAAAGCGCAGAAGATCTTACAGAAGGGTTGAGTGGTATCCCTAGGGGTGGTAAGAAACGAAGAAAAACAAAGCAAACCCCCCCAAAAAAATCTATATTACATGCCGGGGGAAATTGTGTCATGGATCGGATTGATGAGCTAATCGAAGAATGTGAGGAAATATTGACTGAAAACCTCCAATCAGTGGGAAGAACTGTGGGGGTAGCAATAATTTGTATACTCCTGTGGGGTCGGGGGTAAGAGGTATGTGACGGTAATATCTGAAATGTTTTTGAACGAAACTAAAACGGTTGATACTACTAATACTGTTGATTGTGAAGGGGAAAGTATAATTAGAAATTTGGTCAATGAGCAATTCCAGAATCCCTTTCCCTTGTCGCCCCTTCAGCCCAAGTTACCGGTCTTGTTGTGTACAAATAGGTTTTCAGTTTTGGCACAAACTGATATTCCTGACAGTAATCCCCTTTTATATGTTCCCCAGGGAGATACCCGTTTATGTGAGAGTGATTCCCAATTGCAAACTTCTTCCAGCATCTCAGCTCAAATAGAGCCAGACACTAACCCACTAACTGCAGTAGTAAAACAACTCTGTATTCTGATCGAGGCTATGCAAACCAAGTTAGACCATCTCACTGATGTAGTAAAGGAGGACAGGGCTAGGCAGGTTACTGCTTCTTGCCCCACTTGTGCAGCCGCAAAGAAAGTTGAAAGGGTAAGCGGGTCCCGGCCTACAGAAACTGCAGCAGGCAGATACAAGCAAATCACCTGTGTTGAATCCAGCATATCATACAGTGAGATGACTAGAACTGGGAGGGGCGTATTAAAAACAAACCATGAGTCTGTGAATGCCACTGAGCAAACTGTGCGAACAGGGGGTAAGAATCTGCAAGTAAATAGAGCCTCTGGCACCTCATTAGCGGGTAGCTCTGTCGTTGCCCCCAGGCAAACCCCGTTAATGGGGGGCGGGAATCATCAAGTAAGGAGGGGAACTGGTATTCTGCAAACTGGTAGTCATGTTAGTCAAGATAGGGCTGATCGATCCAGGATGAACGGCAGGGATATGTTGAGTTCAGGTATTTCTCGTCCAAGCCCTAATCCCTATGCGCGAAAGCCACCACTGGTTTATTTAGTTAATGTTCCTAAACTGAGCCCCGGAAACCAATGAATCATTAACAAACAAAGCTGTACATTGGATAAGGTATATCAGGGGCTGTAGATCTATTATTAGAGATGACATTGTTTTTTTTTTTTAAAAACTTTATTGAAGGAAGGAATAGTGGTTTATCAGTTACATACATTCCATTAGGCGATCGCCACATAGCATTTCAATTTAACATTTCTATATGTGATGAGCGATTTTTCGTAACATGAACTGCGTTGCCTGCAGTGCCCAGGTACATTACATACACCATCTGTGAGTTACATCGTGCAGGATTGAGTTCCCTGACAACCCCTCCCTCATGTGTCAGTGATGGCGAAGTCTTTTTTTCATTGAACAGTGTGAACAAACTTCCCAACTTACCCCCCCTAACAATGTGTCATCGCAACCTTTTTCACCCACCCACATGTTGCATTAGTCCGTGTCTCTCCACGCACTTTGGCGCGTGGCCGGGTCAGCGCCGCCATTGCAGCATTGTCCTGTTCACGAGGCAGCACCCCGTGACCGTTCAGTTACTCCTCCTCCCCCTCCGAATCTGAGTCTTCCCCTTCTGGCAAGGGTTCACAGATGTCCCCTCTGTACTTGTTCCACGCCGCCCAGACTTTGTTCCATTTCCGGGGCGCTGCTCGGAGCACGTACACCGCTCTCTCTGTCACCATGAGAATGTCCATGTTTTTGGCCCACCTACTAGCGGTGGGTATTTCTGGCGCCCCCCATTTCTGCGCTATGTCCCGCTTAGCCACTGTCATAGCCAATGATGCCCAAATCAGTTCGTACCTGCCCAGATCATTGGGGTCCCAGATGTTCAGAAGGCATTTACGTGGTTCCGGTAATATGGAAAGTTTAAGGGCCTGGGAGATTGAGCGGAGTATCTGCCTCCAGAATTCACGAATGTGCGGGCATTCCCATAGTGTGTGTATCAGTGTCCCTTCTTCCCCGCACCCTCTCAAACAAAAGGGGTGTAGTGCCCTCCGTATTTTGTGCAACAGTGGCCTGGTGTAGTAGATGCGGTGTAGGATTTTAAGTTGTACTAATCTGAGCTTACTCGAGATTCCAACCTCCTTCGGGGAGGCCAGCGCTTCATTCCATTCGAATTAGTCAGTTCCACCTAGCTCCCTTTCCCATTTTTCTTTAAGTTTTAGTGTTGGGTCTTGGAGATTGTTTAGCAGTTTTTTATAGGTAAGGGAGGTGGCGCTCTGGAGCATGTATTCCGTCAGTAGCCTATCCTCCAGCGGGGAGGAATCCGGCAGAGTGGTGCCTGCAGGGATTGCTTGTAGTAATGCGTGTCTAACTTGGACATTTCTAAACGTCTCTGTGGGTTCTAGATTGTATTGTTGTTGTAGGTGCGTGAATGGTAGCACTGAGTCAGTATCCCACAGGTCTCCTACAGTAGATATGCCTATGGAGTCCCATCGCTCAAACCCTTTACAGCCTCTCAGGTTTCCCAATGCCTTCGTGTCCCACAAGGGCGTCATTTTAGTGATCCGACCTGCCCATCCCAGACGGGCCTGCGCCACGTGCCACAATGTCGCCGTGTGTTTGGTCGGGCCAATCAGCGTCTTTAGTTGTGATTTGTTATAGAGTACGGACAGCATACCGTCCGTCCCAAGTTGGGACCAGTCCGCCCGATAGGCCGGGTCGTTTTTCGGGGCGTGGATCCAGTAGTTTACAATTTTGAGCTGGGCTGCCCAGTAATATAGCTGGATGTTGGGGAGCGCTATGCCCCCTTCGTACCAGCTTTTCACTAGTTTGTCGTATGCTATACGCGCCGGGCCAGCATTCCATAGCAGGACCGTGACCAGCGCCACGATCTGTTTAAAGTATCGCGGTGGTACCAGGTGCGGAGTATTTTCTAGGACATAGAGGAGTCGTGGGAGGGCCATCATCTTGTAGAGAGCCGCTCTTCCCAGTAGGGTCAGGGGCAGGGTTGCCCAATATTTAACATCGGCTCGCAGGCGATCTATGGGTGGCTTTAGGTTGTTAACAAAAAACTCCGCTTCCCCACATGCGATGACAATTCCTAAGTATTTGAAAGAGGCCGACGTCGTCAGCAATGGACAGCTCGCCTGCAATGTCGGAGCCGGGCCCTTCAACGTGAATATTGTGGATTTCGACCAGTTGAGAGTGTATCCCGATGCGCGCCCATGCGTGTCACAGAGGTCAAGCAGGGCTGGGATGCCTGTATCAGGTGCGGACATGTAGATGAGCATGTCGTCTGCGTATAGCGAGACTTTGTCCTCCCACCCCTCCTCCCACGTGATGCCTGCGAACAGTGATGTGGTTCTGATCTGGATGGCTAGAGGCTCAAGCACCAGTGCAAAGAGCAGGGGGGACAGGGGGCAGCCCTGCCTAGTCCCCCTGCTCAGTGGGAAGCTTGGTGATATGTGGCCGTTGGCCACCACCTGTGCCACGGGTTTCGCATAAAGCAACCGTATCCATTGTATGTATTTCGGCCCAAAACCCATACGTTCCAGTACCACGAAGAGATACTCCCACTCCACCAGATCGAATGCCATTTTAGCGTCGAGGGAGAGAATCACCGCCTGCTCCGCAAGGAGGTGCGCCCGGGCTAGCACTCCATGGACCCTTCTGAGATTCATCGCAGTGCTCCGGTGGGGCATAAAGCCCGACTGGTCAGGGTGGATCAGGGTACTGAGGTGGGGTAGCATGCGGGTAGCCAGAAGTTTAGCCAGTATCTTGGCTTCGATGTTCAGTAACGATATCGGGCGGTATGCGTTGCATTCTGTCGGGGGTTTCCCTGGTTTGGGTATCGTTACAATCGTGGCCGTGCGTTGATCTAGCGGTAGTTCTAGCTTGTCCCTGCTTTCTAAGAACATGGCCAGCAATGGGGTACTGAGGTCTGAAGCCATGGACTTGTACCACTCTACCGGTATCCCGTTAGGGCCCAGTGCTTTTCCGGACTGCAACGCCTGGATTGCCAGCTGGATTTCCTCTCCCGTTGGGTCCAGTTCTAGGGAGTCCCTGTCTTCCTGAGTAATGCTGGGGATGGTAATGTCTGCGAGTGTTGCCGTTGCCATTTGTCTCGTGACTCTCCGTTCTGGTGTGTATACTGCCCGATAGTGTCGTGCTAGTTCGCAAACTATTTCTTCTGGGTGCACCAGTGCTCGCCCCTCCTCTGTGTTGAGCCTCTGAATGCCTCTAGTCCCATTCCCTCTCCTATCCAGCCACGCAAGCATACGGCCTGCTTTGTCGCCCACATCGTAAATTCTATGTCTAGTGTTCGCGATATAACCCTTCTCAGTCGTTTTGAGGTGCGCCAGGTGTTGTTGTTGCCTAATCATGAGGGTGTGCTTCATGGATGGGGAGGGGTCTGACATATGTGCATGGTTGGCCAAGTCGAGTGCCAGTTCCAGGTCTGTGAGGTCCTTTCGTGAGTCTCGTTTGTGTCCCGTAATCGCTGCAATGGCCGCCCCCCTGAGGACTGTTTTGTACGCCTCCCATAGGGTTGAGGGTGACTCCACTGTGCCCGTGTTTTCAGCAAAGTACTGTGTGGTTACCAGTTGAAGCCTCTTTCGAATCTTGGGGATTTTCAGAAAGTTAGGGTAGATAGGGTAAATTCGGGCCTTCCGTGTACCCCCAGTGGTGAGTGTTAGAGCAATTGGAGAATGATCTGAAATTCCCCTGGGTAGTGTGTCCACCCTGTCCACCATGTCTAGTCCCAGTCCCAGTGCCATGAAGTAGTCTATACGAGAAAGGCTATTGTGTACCGCTGAATAATAGGTGTATTTAGTGGTCTCGGCGTTGAGCTGTCGCCAGAGATCCACAAGGCCGAGGGCCTCCGCAAAGTCCGACAGTGGTGCCGTACCGCGTGGCCGGGTTCTAGAGGGAAAGGTGTCCACAATCGGATCCATGACTGCATTAAAGTCCCCCCCAACAATTGTTGCGCCATCAGGGAGATCAAGAAGGAATTTGCCCAGTGCCGGGGGAATGCTGGGGGAATATATACTGATACCACATTTAGAGCTCTGCCCTCCCACTGCCCGTGGACCGCGGCAAAGCGACCCTGGTCATCCTCCACCCGGCGTGTTACTATAAAGGGGGACGACTTTCTCATCAGTATGCCCGTTCCCCTGGAGCCAGATGTGAAGTCTGCATGCACAGCCATTGTGTAGCCTCTCCTATCTAGGGCTTTGCAGGTGGACCCCGTGAGGTGGGTTTCCTGTAGGAGAATCATATCTGGGTTTTGTCGTTTTATGGCCTGTAGGACCAAGCCTCTCTTAATTTTGTCACCCAGGCCCCGGACATTCCACGTCAGTATGCGTAGTGGGGGAACCCCCCCGGCCGTGGAGGAGCCCTCGGCGGGCGTGTGATTAAGTGGCCTGGCCATCAAGGTGATGAGGGAGTGTTGCACACAACGTGTGCTGTGGCGTAACCCATGCGCCGGAGTGTGTCGTGCTGTGTAGGAGACATACTGATGTCGAGGTAGTAGCACACTGTAGGTGGTGAGCGATGACTACAAACAAAGTTAAACATTTCAACCTGAAAACTTCAATCCCGTCCCCCCTCCCTGCTACCCTGCTCCACGGACAATTCCCCGCCCGCTTCCCCAACTGTGCAGAGTGCTTTAGCCCTCCCCCATACATCTTACTTGCTTGTGGGGTTGGTGAGTCCCCTTTGGGCACTGCCTGTGCCCACCTTACTCAGCTTTGTCCGAGCCACGGCACCCGCGGCCCATACAGTCCCGAAAACAATGTAGTACAGCTTCATACCGGAGCCGATTGCCCAGAGTCCAAAGGGTCTCTCTCAAGGTCTGATTCTATTTCCTCCTCGCCTCTCTGTAGCGGCCGCTGGGAAGACTGACTGGGCGGCGATTTCTCAGTACGATGTCGCGGTCGGTCACGCTGTGAGCGGTGTCGCTGTCCCGCAGGTCTCCAGCCCTCCAGCCATTCCTGCGCTACCTCTGGTGTGTCGAAGAACCAAGTCTTCCCCTCAGCCACTATCCGCAGTTTAGCAGGGAACATCATGGAGTATGGCAGTTCTCTGTCACGTAGCGCCTTCTTAACCTCCGTGAAGGATTTGCGTCGTCTGGCCACTTCCGCCGTATAATCCGGGAAAAAGGCTAGGGTTGCATTTTGAATCCGCACTGGCGGTGAGTTCCTTGCTGCCTGTAGAATTGCGTCCCTATCTCTGAAGTTGAAGAGTCGGGCAAGCACTGGTCGTGGTGCTGCCCCCGTCTTGGGTGGGCCTCCCGGCACCCTGTGCGCCCTCTCCACCGAGAAGAAATGAGATAGACCTTTGGTTTGGAGTTTGCTTTTGATGAGGTCTTCTATATAGAGGTCCATTGCCCCTTTCCCTTCCGTCTCTGGAAGCCCAAGGATACGTACGTTGTTGCATCGTGAACGCCCTTCCTGGTCGTCCAGCTTGTCGTGCAGGAGCTTGGTCACTTTCTGCATCCTTTCCATGGCCACTTGGAGCTCTGAAGTGTCTTCCACCAGTGACTTTGTGACCACTTCCACCTGCGACACCCTCTCCGCCATTTTGTGAAAGTCAGCTCGTAGCAGGGAGACTTCCGAGGAGATGGCGCCCACCGTGGTTTTCACCTCCGAGAATGTTTTCATGATGTCCTCCAGCGTTATTTTGTTTGTTTTCTCTGCTTCCTGGGCTTGTCCCGTGGAGGGGCGCCCCGTGGTCTGCTGTTGACCCTGGTGGCCGTAGGCGAATTTGTCCAGTTTGGCCTGCGTGGACCCACTCCTGAGGCCTTTACCCGCCATAGTGTTAAGATTTGCGAGGTTCAAAGCTTCGCCGTGCGTCTGAGTTTACCGTTAGACTATCGCGGCCAGGGAACAGCAGGTCGGTGGGTGGTGGACTGAGTGTTCCTGTCTGCTGACTGCTGAGCCTCAGTGGCCGTTTGTGTGGGTGTCGGGAAGTTGCCTGTAGGTTCCGAGTTGGTGCCTCTGGTGGTCTCCTCCTGGGCTGGAGCGGCTACTGCGACCTCTTCCCACGTTTGCAGTGTCGCTTCGTCCTGCACGGCCACCACAGATGGTTTGGGGTCTGAGCTCTGGCAGCCGCCCCCCCAACAGGCTGCCGGGTTATTGCCTCTGCGTTGGTGCTGTTAGTTGTGTCCGGTAGGATGCAGGCCCGGGGATCCTCCCTGTGCTCCCGCGTAGGTGGCCGGAGCGGCGTCGTCCCCCCGGGGTACCGGCGTTCTGGACCGTAAGTCTGCAGCGGTAGCAAAGTCCGCTGTTATCTCCCAAGTGCGCGGGGTCCGCTGATGGCCGCCGAGGCGTTCCCGGCCCGCTAAGACTTCGTGGGGGGGGGCGGGGGTTTTTCCAGGATGAGGGCGCCGCGTCGTGCGGCCAAGGCTCAGACCTGTGTGTCGCTGCAGTCCCGTTTGGTGGTGGCGGCAGTCCGCGTGCCTCCGGATGGTGTCTGCAGGAGTGTTAGGCTAGTTCGGGACCGCCCGGCTGGCGTCAGGGTGCGTTCACTCCTTCCGGCCGGCTCGGCCGCGCTTCCGCCGGGGCTCGGATGTCACGCAAGGCCGGTGCTGCTCTTCTGGCTACAGGCCCCAACTTGCCATTCGACTTAACTCGGGCTCCGGTGCTCTGATCTGTCCCAAAATCGGACCGGTGACACCGCTCAAGTCCGGGACTCGAACACCGCCGCTTCAGGTGCGCTAGTTAGCGGATAATTGTGCCGGATAGATTAAAGGCTACAGTGCCCTCGGGAGCTCTCACTTCAAGCGGCCGCCATGCTCGGCTGCTAGCCACGCCCCCCAGAGATGACATTGTTAGCTCTAAACGGTTGTCATTTCCAGGGGACTCAGTGAACTCTATTGAGTTAAGATTCAAGCATACTGAGCTGGTTGAACATTTAATTGCTTTGGAATTTAGGAGTTGTTCTCCAGACTACTCTAGAGTACAAATGAGATCTTCTCCCCCCCAGAGATGGCTAATGCATTGTAAAGATCGCCTGGGAGGGAATGTAGAGGGAAGCTCAGGATTGGATCTTAACGATTGACTATCAGATGGCTCAGTCCACGCATGAGGCCCGGATGGACCTGATAGAGCAAAACCATCCCAGTATAAAGTAGGGATTGTTGGTCCGAGCTCAGAACAAACATCTGTGAATACTTCTGTCGATCCCCTCAACTTTGTGATAGATCTGAATCCTAGCTTCCCAATGGGATTGGACAAACCATGTTCAATCCTATCTTGGAATGTGGCCGGCCTCAAATCTAAATTAGAATCCCCAGACTGGGCCCTATTCATTAACCAACATAATATATGTATTTTCCAAGAAACCTGGCTACTAGAAGCTTTACATTTCCCAGGTTACTTGAACTATAGTGTAAACGCAGTGAAGAGTGGCAGAGGACGCCCCTCGGGTGGCCTATCGATTTGGATCAGCCAGAGTCTTGATCTTATCATTAAACCCCTTGACTCTAACCATAAGGATCTTCAGATTCTTGCGCTCAGTAATAAAAATGGAAAGTCAATCCACATTTATAACTTGTACGCAAGAAGCACTGGGGGGTAGGAGGAGCTACGCGAGCATCCAAGATGGTCGCGTAAGCAGAGGGCTCCCGGGACCCGCGCTGCACTCCTGCAAATATCCTTGAAATATCCTTGTCTTTATTATGGGCTTTTGAAGATCTACTCTTGCTGATCCTAATACTCTTTCAAGAATTGAAATCGGATTTAGGGAACCGACTTTACATCGACTCCAACTTTCTGGCCTGCCCCCGACCGGGACAGGGGACTCTGCTGCTCTGGCGGGCCGAGGAGTAAGTCAACAACAACGGCTTAGAGACATCCTCCCTGCCGGCGGTATTGTTGCTTTCAGTTTCGATTTCCCCTCGACCTCTCAATTGATTGTTCTAAGAGTGATCCGGCTCTCAAGTTGAGGTGGCCTTGGCCCGCTGTGCTTTCTTGGCATATCCCTCGTCTCACATTCTACAATATTGGACTGAAACTCTGGTTTGGCAACTCAACAACACCGGCCATTTTCACCAGGTCCAGAGGACCCCTTCGGGGCGCGGCTTTCAAATATGGCGTCCAAATCTGAGCTCGAGAAGCGCAAGACGAAGACGCCGACCTGTGGGGGACCTGTCCAAACTAATGTTATGGATCGCTACACGCAACCGAAGGGTTCCCCCAGTGGTGCCGGCCGTACTCTTGCAGACCCCAGGACGGACCCCATAGCGCCATCGGAGGTTTCGCTCCAGGACCTAATGAGCGCCATCACTGGGATGAAGGCAGATATGGGGCTACAATATGAAGCTATTGTCTCCAAGATTGACACGGTGACCGTTGATGTCACACTTATTAGAGCGGACTTGGCTAAGACTAATGAGAGGGTCAAGGCTTTGGACCTGAAGGCCTCCAGTCTCATCACTGATATGGCAGACGCACAGTCGGAGATTGGTAATCTACGATCATCGCATGATATGATGGCCAGACGACTGGACGATTATGAAAATAGGGCCCGGCGTAACAATATTCGTTTGTTGGGAGTTCCCGAGAACCACGGCGCCGCCACCGTTGACCTGCTTGTGGAGGATCTGTTCATCACCCATCTTGCTCCCGCCGGACTCAGCAAATTCTTTGCGGTTGAACGTACGTATCGGTTCCCGGGTGGACAGACTAAACCGGGCCCCCCCGAGGCCTATAATTGCTAGGCTCTTCCACTTTCGGGATCGAGACGCTATCCTCCAGGCCTTGCGTGGCCATGGCCCATTGAAATACGAGAACAGTTCTGTTTCCATATATCCGGACTTCACTCCTCAAGTCCAGCGACAAAGGATGGTGTTCCAGGGAGTGAAACAGCGCTTGCGGGACTTGGGACTCAAGTATGCGATGCTGTTTCCGGCACGACTGCGAGTCGAGTACCAAGAACGTACATTTTTTTTGATCGACCAGACTGTGCCAGTGACTGGCTTGATTCGCGGCCGAAAAGGGACGATGGGAGCGGCAGCCCTGGTGGAGCGGACGGAGGTGCATCGGCACAGGAGTGACACTTTGGTTCTCGACACCTGGTTTCTTGTCAGTATTTGCCAGCTGAGTTATGCCATTTGCTT
>NW_028240974.1:0-45926 GCF_964263255.1 Lissotriton vulgaris
AATTTTTCACCCATACAGCCATTCCCACACCCATTCACACAACCATACAGCCACTCACATACTCACTCACACACAGATACACACAGTCAAATAGCTATTCATATTATATTTGCTATAAACAGTATCACTCAGTATCACACAAAGTATACTAATTTAACTTAGTATATATGTTTAACACTCAGTAACCTTTAGAAAACACTTACACAAAATGGATGATGTCATCAGTGATGTCATTTGAGTTGCCATCAGTGATGTTGTCAGTAATGTCACGAGTGGTGTAATATGTGAGGTCATATGTAGTGCATTTGTGAGGATGTACATTTCAGTTAGCTCAGGTAATTATAGTTGCTGAATTTCAATGGACTTGAATGAGTGAAATCTGAGCCTAACTACAATCTACAGAAGGCGTGCATAAAAACAACAAGGGGCGGAGCTCCCCGACCATTGAGGGAGCAGGAGGAGACACTCTGTGTGGAGAGGTTATGGCGGTACCTGTGTGGAGGCATCTGACGAGGCGAAGGGTCGCCGAAATGCATAATGCCCAGTGTCCACAATAAAGGCTCTCCAAAGCATTCCCCCGTGTGGAATCTCACTTCTTCGTAGTGAAGATGTGTTTTCGGATGTTTTACACGCTGGCCAGTAGCGTGTGTTGAGGCTCCGTTCCATTTAAGAGGCCGGAGCATTGCTGGCAACAACTGTGTACTTTACCAAGGTTTTGGTAGCTCCGGCCAGCCTCGGACTGCAGAAGCTCGGAATTGGACTGTCTGACAAGAAGCAGCTCGACATGGTGCAAGGAGCCGGGAATCATGGTATCCTGACTCGCGGCCCGCCGAGCCTATGCATGAGAGGCGGGAACGATCGGGGGCCTGGGGGAGTCATGGGACACCTTTCCCGCATGGAACCAGCCACCGTATCAACAAACACCCTTTCTCCCCTAGTCAAGTAACACCATCAAGATACCCCCGTGCATTGCCTCCAACCCAGGTGAACTGTGGGTGATGTAGTCAGGATTCCAAGACTACAGAAGGCGTGCATAAAAACAACAAGGGGAGGAGCTCCCCGACCATTGAGGGAGCAGGAGGAGACACTCTGTGTGGAGAGGTTATGGCGGTACCTGTGTGGAGGCATCTGACGAGGCCAAGGGTCGCCGAAATGCATAATGCCCAGTGTCCACAATAAAGGCTCTCCAAAGGATTCCCCCGTGTGGCCTCTCACTTCTTCGTAGTGAAGATGTGTTTTCGGATGTTTTACACACTGGCCAGTAGCGTGTGTTGAGGCTCCGTTCCATTTAAGAGGCCGGAGCATTGCTGGCAACAACTGTGTACTCTACCAAGGTTTTGGTAGCTCCGGCCAGCCTCGGACTGCAGAAGCTCGGAATTGGACTGTCTGACAAGAAGCAGCTCGACATGGTGCGAGGAGCCGGGAATCATGGTATCCTGACTCGCGGCCCGCCGAGCCTATGCATGAGAGGTGGGAACGATCGGGGGCCTGGGGGAGTCATGGGACACCTCTCCCGCATGGAACCAGCCACCGTATCAACAAACACCCTTTCTCCCCTAGTCAAGTAACACCATCAAGTTACCCCCGTGCATTGCCTCCAACCCAGGTGAACTGTGGGTGATGTAGTCAGGATTCCAAGACTACAGAAGGCGTGCATAAAAACAACAAGGGGCGGAGCTCCCCGACCATTGAGGGAGCAGGAGGAGACACTCTGTGTGGAGAGGTTATGGCGGTACCTGTGTGGAGGCATCTGACGAGGCGAAGGGTCGCCGAAATGCATAATGCCCAGTGTCCACAATAAAGGCTCTCCAAAGGATTCCCCCGTGTGGCCTCTCACTTCTTCGTAGTGAAGATGTGTTTTCGGATGTTTTACACGCTGGCCAGTAGCGTGTGTTGAGGCTCCTTTCCATTTAAGAGGCCGGAGCATTGCTGGCAACAACTGTGTACTTTACCAAGGTTTTGGTAGCTCCGGCCAGCCTCGGACTGCAGAAGCTCGGAATTGGACTGTCTGACAAGAAGCAGCTCAACATGGTGCGAGGAGCCGGGAATCCTGGTATCCTGACTCGCGGCCCGCCGAGCCTATGCATGAGAGGCGGGAACGATCGGGGGCCTGGGGGAGTCATGGGACACCTTTCCCGCATGGAACCAGCCACCGTATCAACAAACACCCTTTCTCCCCTAGTCAAGTAACACCATCAAGTTACCCCCGTGCATTGCCTCCAACCCAGGTGAACTGTGGGTGATGTAGTCAGGATTCCAAGACTACAGAAGGCGTGCATAAAAACAACAAGGGGCAGAGCTCCCCGACCATTGAGGGAGCAGGAGGAGACACTCTGTGTGGAGAGGTTATGGCGGTACCTGTGTGGAGGCATCTGACGAGGCGAAGGGTCGCCGAAATGCATAATGCCCAGTGTCCACAATAAAGGCTCTCCAAAGGATTCCCCCGTGTGGCCTCTCACTTCTTCATAGTGAAGATGTGTTTTCGGATGTTTTACACGCTGGCCAGTAGCGTGTGTTGAGGCTCCGTTCCATTTAAGAGGCCGGAGCATTGCTGGCAACAACTGTGTACTTTACCAAGGTTTTGGTAGCTCCGGCCAGCCTCGGACTGCAGAAGCTCGGAATTGGACTGTCTGACAAGAAGCAGCTCGACATGGTGCGAGGAGCCGGGAATCAAGGTATCCTGACTCGCGGCCCGCCGAGCCTATGCATGAGAGGCGGGAACGATCGGGGGCCTGGGGAAGTCATGGGACACCTTTCCCGCATGGAACCAGCCACCGTATCAACAAACACCCTTTCTCCCCTAGTCAAGTAACACCATCAAGTTACCCCCGTGCATTGCCTCCAACCCAGGTAAACTGTGGGTGATGTAGTCAGGATTCCAAGACTACAGAAGGCGTGCATAAAAACAACAAGGGGCGGAGCTCCCCGACCATTGAGGGAGCAGGAGGAGACACTCTGTGTGGAGAGGTTATGGCGGTACCTGTGTGGAGGCATCTGACGAGGCGAAGGGTCGCCGAAATGCATAATGCCCAGTGTCCACAATAAAGGCTCTCCAAAGGATTCCCCCGTGTGGCCTCTCACTTCTTCGTAGTGAAGATGTGTTTTCGGATATATATATATATATATATATATATATATATATATATATATATATATATATATATATATATATATATATATATTTATATATATATATAAATATATATATATATATACATATATATATATATATATATATATATATTCAATGAAAAAACCATAGGTTTTAGCCCATATATAGTTAGGGATTAGCATTTACAAAACCTTATTTTACTCGCATAAAACCATTGAAATTCGCATATATAGTTAGTTGCGCTAACTATATATCGCGCACCCGCAATCCACTGCTGATGATGTCACATATTACATCATTCATGACATGGTCAGTGACATCACTGATGACATCACTGATGACATCTCAAATGACATCACTGATGACATCACTGATGACATCTCAAATGACATCACTGATGACATCAATGATGACATCTTAAATGACATCACTGATGACATCACTGATGACATCTCATTTGACAGGTATATCTGTGACAGCGTCCCAGATAGCTCTTCAGATCGCGTACTTTTCGCGTAACGGAGCTTTGCATAGCGAAGCTGATTGGCTCTCCGGTGTCTGTCAACATTCTAAACAGTCCGGTGCGGCCGCCATCTTGTCTCTCGGTAGGATCGAGAGACAAGAAGAGGTGAAAAACGAAGGGGGAATTTAATGAAAGTGGGGCAAGGTAGACCCCTCTTGATCCCCTGGGAATGATGTTGGGGTTATTAAAGGGTCCCGTGGGGCAAATAATAAAAATTTGATTTTTCGCGGTAGAAGCGCTTCTCGGCTCGTGAACCGGGTCGCAAACTGGTAGCGAAACGTGAATTCGCCATTTTGTGTTTCGATTTCATTAAATTACTAGGTATAAGGGGGTATGGGAGACGTATCCTGACCCCTTTTGTTTTCTGAGGGTGGCTGAGGAGGCACATATATGTTGATACATGTCTTCCAGCAGCTGTGCGTGAGCGTTTTTTTTTTTTTTGCTGCGTGACGTCTGTTAACGTTCGACTCGATGGAAATCAGGAACTGTTGACCGCCATTTTGTCACTGCGAGTAAATATTTTGTTTTAAATAATTGTTATAAATTATTCCTTATTGATAAACATTGTCTGCGCCATCTTGTCTTTCTTGCAATGCCACACTTTTGTTGAGCACGGCAGCCATTTTAGATGCCTTGACCAGACCCACTCTCTGCACGCCGCCGATCCTCAGCATGGCTCCTCACCCTCGCAAAAACAACAAGTGATGGACCGAATGTGGATCAATGTCGCACATTCCCCCAGTCAAAAGATCTGGGCCCAAATCCATCGTTTTTTTGCACTCCACACCACCCTGGGTTAGACAATGGCGATATGCAAATCAGCTCTGACCCTGTTGCCCCATGGGAACAGTCCAGTCCGAACTACAAAAGCCATGTCCTTCCCAGAACGGAATCAAGCATCTGAGGACCGGACCGGTTTCGAGATAACACCTCTCATCAGCCCGGCTAGCTTGACTCCAGTGGTGTGGAGGGCCTGGGACCCACGTCTGGGCATCCCCAGCACACTTAGGGCGGCAATTTCAAAAACAACAAGTGATGGACTGAATGTGGATCAATGTCACACACTCACCCAGTCAAAAGATCTGGGCCCAAATCCATCGTTTTTTTGCACTCCACACCACCCTGGGTTAGACAATGGCGATATGCAAATCAGCTCTGACCCTGTTGCCCCATGGGAACAGTCCAGTCCGAACTACAAAAGCCATGTCCTTCCCAGAACGGAATCAAGCATCCGAGGACCGGACCGGTTTCAAGGTAACACCTCTCATCAGCCCATCTAGCTTGACTCCAAGTGGTGTGGAGTGCCTGGGACCCACGTCTGGGCATCCCCAGCGCACTAAGGGCGGCAATTGCAAAAACAACAAGTGATGGACCGAATGTGGATCAATGTCGCACATTCCCCCAGTCAAAAGATCTGGGCCCAAATCCATCATTTTTTTGCACTCCACACCACCCTGGGTTAGACAATGGCGATATGCAAATCAGCTCTGACCCTGTTGCCCCATGGGAACAGTCCAGTCCGAACTACAAAAGCCATGTCCTTCCCAGAACTGAATCAAGCATCCGAGGACCGGACCGGTTTCGAGGTAACACCTCTCATCAGCCCGGCTAGCTTGACTCCAAGTGGTGTGGAGTGCCTGGGACCCACGTCTGGGCATCCCCAGCGCACTAAGGGCGGCAATTGCAAAAACAACAAGTGATGGACCGAATGTGGATCAATGTTGCACATTCCCCCAGTCAAAAGATCTGGGCCCAAATCCATCGTTTTTTTGCACTCCACACCACCCTGGGTTAGACAATGGCGATATGCAAATCAGCTCTGACCCTGTTGCCCCATGGGAACAGTCCAGTCCGAACTACAAAAGCCATGTCCCTCCCAGAACGGAATCAAGCATCCGAGGACCGGACCGGTTTCGAGGTAACACCTCTCATCAGCCCGGCTAGCTTGACTCCAAGTGGTGTGGAGTGCCTGGGACCCACGTCTGGGCATCCCCAGCGCACTAAGGGCGGCAATTGCAAAAACAACAAGTGATGGACCGAATGTGGATCAATGTCGCACATTCCCCCAGTCAAAAGATCTGGGCCCAAATCCATCGTTTTTTTGCACTCCACACCACCCTGGGTTAGACAATGGCGAAATGCAAATCAGCTCTGAACCTGTTGCCCCATGGGAACAGTCCAGTCCGAACTACAAAAGCCATGTCCTTCCCAGAACGGAATCAAGCATCCGAGGACCGGACCGGTTTCGAGGTAACACCTCTCATCAGCCCGGCTAGCTTAACTCCAAGTGGTGTGGAGTGCCTGGGACCCACGTCTGGGCATCCCCAGCGCACTAAGGGCGGCAATTGCAAAAACAACAAGTGATGGACCGAATGTGGATCAATGTCGCACATTCCCCCAGTCAAAAGATCTGGGCCCAAATCCATCGTTTTTTTGCACTCCACACCACCCTGGGTTAGACAATGGCGATATGCAAATCAGCTCTGACCCTGTTGCCCCAGGGAACAGTCCAGTCCGAACTACAAAAGCCATGTCCTTCCCAGAACGGAATCAAGAATCCGAGGACCGGACCGGTTTCGAGGTAACACCTCTCATCAGCCCGGCTAGCTTGACTCCAAGTGGTGTGGAGTGCCTGGGACCCACGTCTGGGCATCCCCAGCGCACTAAGGGCGGCAATTGCAAAAACAACAAGTGATGGACCGAATGTGGATCAATGTCGCACATTCCCCCAGTCAAAAGATCTGGGCCCAAATCCATCGTTTTTTTGCACTCCACACCACCCTGGGTTAGACAATGGCGATATGCAAATCAGCTCTGACCCTGTTGCCCCATGGGAACAGTCCAGTCCGAACTACAAAAGCTATGTCCTTCCCAGAACGGAATCAAGCATCCGAGGACCGGACCGGTTTCGAGGTAACACCTCTCATCAGCCCGGCTAGCTTGACTCCAAGTGGTGTGGAGTGCCTGGGACCCACGTCTGGGCATCCCCAGCGCACTAAGGGCGGCAATTGCAAAAACAAGTGATGGACCGAATGTGGATCAATGTCGCACATTCCCCCAGTCAAAAGATCTGGCCCAAATCCATCGTTTTTTTGCACTCCACACCACCATGGGTTAGACAATGGCGATATGCAAATCAGCTCTGACCCTGTTGCCCCATGGGAACAGTCCAGTCCGAACTACAAAAGCCATGTCCTTCCCAGAACGGAATCAAGCATCCGAGGACCGGACCGGTTTCGAGGTAACACCTCTCATCAGCCCGGCTAGCTTGACTCCAAGTGGTGTGGAGTGCCTGGGACCCACGTCTGGGCATCCCCAGCGCACTAAGGGCGGCAATTGCAAAAACAACAAGTGATGGACCGAATGTGGATCAATGTCGCACATTCACCCAGTCAAAAGATCTGGGCACAAATCCATCGTTTTTTTGCACTCCACACCACCCTGGGTTAGACAATGGCGATATGCAAATCAACTTTGACCCTGTTGCCCCATGGGAACAGTCCAGTCCGAACTACAAAAGCCATGTCCTTCCCAGAACGGAATCAAGCATCCGAGGACCGGACCGGTTTCGAGGTAACACCTCTCATCAGCCCGGCTAGCTTGACTCCAAGTGGTGTGGAGTGCCTGGGACCCATGTCTGGGCATCCCCAGCGCACTAAGGGCGGCAATTGCAAAAACAACAAGTGATGGACCGAATGTGGATCAATGTCGCACATTCCCCCAGTCAAAAGATCTGGGCCCAAATCCATCGTTTTTTTGCACTCCACACCACCCTGGGTTAGACAATGGCGATATGCAAATCAGCTCTGACCCTGTTGCCCCAGGGAACAGTCCAGTCCGAACTACAAAAGCCATGTCCTTCCCAGAACGGAATCAAGAATCCGAGGACCGGACCGGTTTCGAGGTAACACCTCTCATCAGCCCGGCTAGCTTGACTCCAAGTGGTGTGGAGTGCCTGGGACCCACGTCTGGGCATCCCCAGCGCACTAAGGGCGGCAATTGCAAAAACAACAAGTGATGGACCGAATGTGGATCAATGTCGCACATTCCCCCAGTCAAAAGATCTGGGCCCAAATCCATCGTTTTTTTGCACTCCACACCACCCTGGGTTAGACAATGGCGATATGCAAATCAGCTCTGACCCTGTTGCCCCATGGGAACAGTCCAGTCCGAACTACAAAAGCTATGTCCTTCCCAGAACGGAATCAAGCATCCGAGGACCGGACCGGTTTCGAGGTAACACCTCTCATCAGCCCGGCTAGCTTGACTCCAAGTGGTGTGGAGTGCCTGGGACCCACGTCTGGGCATCCCCAGCGCACTAAGGGCGGCAATTGCAAAAACAAGTGATGGACCGAATGTGGATCAATGTCGCACATTCCCCCAGTCAAAAGATCTGGCCCAAATCCATCGTTTTTTTGCACTCCACACCACCCTGGGTTAGACAATGGCGATATGCAAATCAGCTCTGACCCTGTTGCCCCATGGGAACAGTCCAGTCCGAACTACAAAAGCCATGTCCTTCCCAGAACGGAATCAAGCATCCGAGGACCGGACCGGTTTCGAGGTAACACCTCTCATCAGCCCGGCTAGCTTGACTCCAAGTGGTGTGGAGTGCCTGGGACCCACGTCTGGGCATCCCCAGCGCACTAAGGGCGGCAATTGCAAAAACAACAAGTGATGGACCGAATGTGGATCAATGTCGCACATTCACCCAGTCAAAAGATCTGGGCACAAATCCATCGTTTTTTTGCACTCCACACCACCCTGGGTTAGACAATGGCGATATGCAAATCAACTTTGACCCTGTTGCCCCATGGGAACAGTCCAGTCCGAACTACAAAAGCCATGTCCTTCCCAGAACGGAATCAAGCATCCGAGGACCGGACCGGTTTCGAGGTAACACCTCTCATCAGCCCGGCTAGCTTGACTCCAAGTGGTGTGGAGTGCCTGGGACCCATGTCTGGGCATCCCCAGCGCACTAAGGGCGGCAATTGCAAAAACAACAAGTGATGGACCGAATGTGGATCAATGTCGCACATTCCCCCAGTCAAAAGATCTGGGCCCAAATCCATCGTTTTTTTGCACTCCACACCACCCTGGGTTAGACAATGGCGATATGCAAATCAGCTCTGACCCTGTTGCCCCATGGGAACAGTCCAGTCCGAACTACAAAAGCCATGTCCTTCCCAGAACGGAATCAAGCATCCGAGGACCGGACCGGTTTCGAGGTAACACCTCTCATCTGCCCGGCTAGCTTGACTCCAAGTGGTGTGGAGTGCCTGGGACCCACGTCTGGGCATCCCCAGCGCACTAAGGGCGGCAATTGCAAAAACAACAAGTGATGGACCGAATGTGGATCAATGTCGCACATTCCCCCAGTCAAAAGATCTGGGCCCAAATCCATCGTTTTTTTGCACTCCACACCACCCTGGGTTAGACAATGGCGATATGCAAATCAGCTCTGACCCTGTTGCCCCATGGGAACAGTCCAGTCCGAACTACAAAATCCATGTCCTTCCCAGAACGGAATCAAGCATCCGAGGACCGGACCGGTTTCGAGGTAACACCTCTCATCAGCCCGGCTAGCTTGACTCCAAGTGGTGTGGAGTGCCTGGGACCCACGTCTGGGCATCCCCATCGCACTAAGGGCGGCAATTGCAAAAACAACAAGTGATGGACCGAATGTGGATCAATGTCGCACATTCCCCCAGTCAAAAGATCTGGGCCCAAATCCATCGTTTTTTTGCACTCCACACCACCCTGGGTTAGACAATGGCGATATGCAAATCAGCTCTGACCCTGTTGCCCCATGGGAACAGTCCAGTCCGAACTACAAAAGCCATGTCCTTCCCAGAACGGAATCAAGCATCCGAGGACCGGACCGGTTTCGAGGTAACACCTCTCATCAGCCCGGCTAGCTTGACTCCAAGCGGTGTGGAGTGCCTGGGACCCACGTCTGGGCATCCCCAGCGCACTAAGGGCGGCAATTGCAAAAACAAGTGATGGACCGAATGTGGATCAATGTCGCACATTCCCCCAGTCAAAAGATCTGGGCCCAAATCCATCGTTTTTTTGCACTCCACACCACCCTGGGTTAGACAATGGCGATATGCAAATCAGCTCTGACCCTGTGGCCCCATGGGAACAGTCCAGTCCGAACTACAAAAGCCATGTCCTTCCCAGAACGGAATCAAGCATCCGAGGACCGGACCGGTTTCGAGGTAACACCTCTCATCAGCCCGGCTAGCTTGACTCCAAGTGGTGTGGAGTGCCTGGGACCCACGTCTGGGCATCCCCAGCGCACTAAGGGCGGCAATTGCAAAAACAACAAGTGATGGACCGAATGTGGATCAATGTCGCACATTCCCCCAGTCAAAAGATCTGGGCACAAATCCATCGTTTTTTTGCACTCCACACCACCCTGGGTTAGACAATGGCGATATGCAAATCAACTCTGACCCTGTTGCCCCATGGGAACAGTCCAGTCCGAACTACAAAAGCCATGTCCTTCCCAGAACGGAATCAAGCATCCGAGGACCGGACCGGTTTCGAGGTAACACCTCTCATCAGCCCGGCTAGCTTGACTCCAAGTGGTGTGGAGTGCCTGGGACCCACGTCTAGGCATCCCCAGCGCACTAAGGGCGGCAATTGCAAAAACAACAAGTGATGGACCGAATGTGGATCAATGTCGCACATTCCCCCAGTCAAAAGATCTGGGCCCAAATCCATCGTTTTTTTGCACTCCACACCACCCTGGGTTAGACAATGGCGATATGCAAATCAGCTCTGACCCTGTTGCCCCATGGGAACAGTCCAGTCCGAACTACAAAAGCCATGTCCTTCCCAGAACGGAATCAAGCATCCGAGGACCGGACCGGTTTCGAGGTAACACCTCTCATCTGCCCGGCTAGCTTGACTCCAAGTGGTGTGGAGTGCCTGGGACCCACGTCTGGGCATCCCCAGCGCACTAAGGGCGGCAATTGCAAAAACAACAAGTGATGGACCGAATGTGGATCAATGTCGCACATTCCCCCAGTCAAAAGATCTGGGCCCAAATCCATCGTTTTTTTGCACTCCACACCACCCTGGGTTAGACAATGGCGATATGCAAATCAGCTCTGACCCTGTTGCCCCATGGGAACAGTCCAGTCCGAACTACAAAAGCCATGTCCTTCCCAGAACGGAATCAAGCATCCGAGGACCGGACCGGTTTCGAGGTAACACCTCTCATCAGCCCGGCTAGCTTGACTCCAAGTGGTGTGGAGTGCCTGGGACCCACGTCTGGGCATCCCCAGCGCACTAAGGGCGGCAATTGCAAAAACAACAAGTGATGGACCGAATGTGGATCAATGTCGCACATTCCCCCAGTCAAAAGATCTGGGCCCAAATCCATCGTTTTTTTGCACTCCACACCACCCTGGGTTAGACAATGGCGATATGCAAATCAGCTCTGACTCTGTTGCCCCATGGGAACAGTCCAGTCCGAACTACAAAAGCCATGTCCTTCCCAGAACGGAATCAAGCATCCGAGGACCGGACCGGTTTCGAGGTAACACCTCTCATCAGCCCGGCTAGCTTGACTCCAAGTGGTGTGGAGTGCCTGGGACCCACGTCTGGGCAGATGCTTGATTCCGTTCTGGGAAGGACATGGCTTTTGTAGTTCGGACTGGACTGTTCCCATGGGGCAACAGGGTCAGAGCTGATTTGCATATCGCCATTGTGTACCCCAGGGTGGTGTTGAGTGCAAAAAAACGATGGATTTGGGCCCAGATCTTTTGACTGGGTGAGTGTGTGACATTGATCCACATTCAGTCCATCACTTGTTGTTTTTGCAATTGCCGCCCTAAGTGCGCTGGGGATGCCCAGACGTGGGTCCCAGGCACTCCACACCACTGGAATCAAGCTAGCCGGGCTGATGAGAGGTGTTACCTCGAAACCGGTCCGGTCCTCGGATGCTTGATTCCGTTCTGGGAAGGACATGGCTTTTGTAGTTCGGACTGGACTGTTTCCATGGGGCAACAGGGTCAGAGCTGATTTGCATATCGCCATTGTCTAACCCAGGGTGGTGTGGAGTGCAAAAAAACGATGGATTTGGGCCCAGATCTTTTGACTGGGTGAGTGTGTGACATTGATCCACATTCAGTCCATCACTTGTTGTTTTTGCAATTGCCGCCCTAAGTGCGCTGGGGATGCCCAGACGTGGGTCCCAGGCACTCCACACCACTGGAGTCAAGCTAGCCGGGCTGATGAGAGGTGTTACCTCGAAACCGGTCCGGTCCTCGGATGCTTGATTCCGTTCTGGGAAGGACATGGCTTTTGTAGTTCGGACTGGACTGTTCCCATGGGGCAACAGGGTCAGAGCTGATTTGCATATCGCCATTGTCTAACCCAGGGTGGTGTGGAGTGCAAAAAAACGATGGATTTGGGCCCAGATCTTTTGACTGGGTGAGTGTGTGACATTGATCCACATTCAGTCCATCACTTGTTGTTTTTGCAATTGCCGCCCTAAGTGTGCTGGGGATGCCCAGACGTGGGTCCCAGGCCCTCCACACCACTGGAGTCAAGCTAGCCGGGCTGATGAGAGGTGTTATCTCGAAACCGGTCCGGTCCTCGGATGCTTGATTCCGTTCTGGGAAGGACATGGCTTTTGTAGTTCGGACTGGACTGTTCCCATGGGGCAACAGGGTCAGAGCTGATTTGCATATCGCCATTGTCTAACCCAGGGTGGTGTGGAGTGCAAAAAAACGATGGATTTGGGCCCAGATCTTTTGACTGGGTGAGTGTGTGACATTGATCCACATTCAGTCCATCACTTGTTGTTTTTGCAATTGCCGCCCTAAGTGCGCTGGGGATGCCCAGACGTGGGTCCGAGGCACTCCACACCACTGGAGTCAAGCTAGCCGGGCTGATGAGAGGTGTTACCTCGAAACCGGTCCGGTCCTCGGATGCTTGATTCCGTTCTGGGAAGGACATGGCTTTTGTAGTTCGGACTGGACTGTTCCCATGGGGCAACAGGGTCAGAGCTGATTTGCATATCGCCATTGTCTAACCCAGGGTGGTGTGGAGTGCAAAAAAACGATGGATTTGGGCCCAGATCTTTTGACTGGGTGAGTGTGTGACATTGATCCACATTCAGTCCATCACTTGTTTTTGCAATTGCCGCCCTAAGTGCGCTGGGGATGCCCAGACGTGGGTCCCAGGCACTCCACACCACTGGAGTCAAGCTAGCTGGGCTGATGAGAGGTGTTACCTTGAAACCGGTCCGGTCCTCGGATGCTTGATTCCGTTCTGGGAAGGACATGGCTTTTGTAGTTCGGACTGGACTGTTCCCATGGGGCAACAGGGTCAGAGCTGATTTGCATATCGCCATTGTCTAACCCAGGGTGGTGTGGAGTGCAAAAAAACGATGGATTTGGGCCCAGATCTTTTGACTGGGTGAGTGTGTGGCATTGATCCACATTCAGTCCATCACTTGTTGTTTTTGCAATTGCCGCCCTAAGTGCGCTGGGGATGCCCAGACGTGGGTCCCAGGCACTCCACACCACTGGAGTCAAGCTAGCCGGGCTGATGAGAGGTGTTACCTCGAAACCGGTCCGGTCCTCGGATGCTTGATTCCGTTCTGGGAAGGACATGGCTTTTGTAGTTCGGACTGGACTGTTCCCATGGGGCAACAGGGTCAGAGCTGATTTGCATATCGCCATTGTCTAACCCAGGGTGGTGTGGAGTGCAAAAAAATGATGGATTTGGGCCCAGATCTTTTGACTGGGTGAGTGTGTGACATTGATCCAAATTCAGTCCATCACTTGTTGTTTTTGCAAGTCCTCACCCTCGCAAGCATCTCCCCCACGCACTGGTCTCCCCCGCTCTCTCTCTCATGCATGGGCCAGAAACCTCCTCCCATGTGCGCTGCTCTTCCCTGAGAATCACACCCTGTGCCCGCCCGACACCACCCTTTCACCCTATTCACTACCGCACCCTCTGACACTCCTCTTCCTCTGTGTCCGATTGTTCATGCCGGTCCCAGGCTGTCACCTAGCCCTGCAGATGTAGTTTATGGCCCCAGCTGTAGAGAATCACCACTCTTCAAAGGAGTTACAGTAGATCAAGGCCCCCACCCGATGAGATCCATCACACCACACGCGTTCCTACTATCTGATAACCATCCTGTATTGTGCTTGGGGAGGGGATTCTCACTGTGAGGGTGTGTGGGACCGAGCCTGAAGCGGAAGATTCCAGGGATGCCTCTTTGTACATCAAAGTTTTTACAATTATGTGTCACATTATAAATATATAGCACTCCAACAAAGTAGGATTATAACACTTTAATAACTTTTAAATATATAGAATGCAACAAAAACAGTAAATACATTTAAACATTTTTTTGAAAAAAGAAGCAACAATGGTCAGTAGCTGTGTTTTGTGCGAATAGTCCCAAGGCAGCACAACGTGCTGAGTTCTGGACGGCACCCAGGTGATGTTACCTGGGTGCCGCACTGGTTTTTGGTATCCTACAATGCAGCTCTGAAAAACGGTGTGGGGCGTCCCGAGGGGTGCGCGGGGAGGCCTCGTCAGTAGCGGTCTGTTGTGCGAATAGTCCCAAGGCAGCAGAACGCGCTGAGATGTGGATGGCACCCAGGTGATGTCCAGTAAGTTGTCGCACTGGTTTTGGCATCCTACAATGCTGCTCCGAAAAACGGCGTGGGGCGCCCCGGGGGGGGGGGGGGCTGGTGGGTGGGGGTAGACGGCGTGAACGGGTCTCCCCAGGTGGAGGCTCGTCGGCTGTACTGGGGCACCCCTTTACCGTTTCAGTTGCCATTCCGCCTGCTTTTGCTACACTGTGCCTCTTCCGCCATTCAGCTGTTTATCGCCCGCTGTTGCGGGTACAGCGTCTCGCTCACCATGTAGTTGAGTTGCGCCCACTCTTGCGGTGCAGCGATAGGCGGCTGCCACAGGACTCTTAAAATGGTGGACGGCTCTTCGGATTTGGGCCTGGTCCACTAAAATGGCCCTGGGACACCTTGGAACTCGGACGTCCCCTGAGCCTTGAAGATTTTACAAAAGTCTTGGGTGCTCCTGACTCCTGCAGGCTTCCGGTGGGGAGCGGCTGCCATGATTGCTCGCGGAATGACCACGACGGAGCCACGAGATGGTGGTGCTCTCAGGCTGACGCCAGGTTCAGTCTGAAACATCTAGAAACAAGGTGGGGCTTTCATCGTTTGGGAAATAAAAATGTTTTAATCCAATGAAAAGTGTTATTTTTAGGTCATATGATCAAGCCTTCCATCATTAGGAAACCAAAAGTAAAATGAACCAATGAAAAGTTTTATAAAGAAGTCACATGACCTGTTATGCTTACGTTACGCGCTGCTATAAAAAGCATAGAAAATCCGTTGGCACGTGAGGCGGCGTCAGTAGCGGACCGATGTGCGAATAGGCCGAAGGCAGCACAACCCGCCGAGATCCGGATGGCACCGAGGTGGTGTCCAGCAAGTTGCACTGGTGTGGCCAACCTGCAATGCTGCGCCGAAAGTCGGCGTGGGGTGCCTGGGGGGGGGGGAGGTGGCGCAAACTGGCCTCTCTCGCCTCCCCAGGTGGAGGCACCTGATGTGCAGTGCGGCGCCCCTTATCTTTTCACTCGCCGTCCAGCAGAGTTGCGCCCGCACTTGCTGCTACAGTAGGCCGAAGGCAGCACAACGCGCCAAGATCCGGATGGCACCGAGGTGGTGTCCAGCAAGTTGCCGCACTGGTGTGGCCATCCTACAATGCTGTGCCGAAAGTCGGCGTGGGGCGCCCCATTGGCCTGTGAGGTCGCGTCAGTCAGTGGGGGCTGTTTGAGAAAGCAATGTGATGCTGTGCGTCGCCCCCAAGTTGGAGGCTCCTCGGCTGCAGTGGGGCGCCCCTTGGTGTTTCACTCGCTATCCAGCTGAGTTGCGTCCGCACTTGCGGCTACAGTAGGCCGAAGGAAGCACAACGCGCCGAGATCTGGATGGCACCGAGGTGGTGTCTAGCAAGTTGCCGCACTGGTGTGGCCATCCTACAATGCTGCGCCGAAAGTCCCATGGTCCGGCGGAACTTTTTTCCTTTTCCTTTCTGCATCTTGTCCCACAATTCGTTTGACCTTTAGACACGACCAGGTCCCTGAATGTGTGCAGGGGGACGGCGGCTTCACACAAAGCTGACTCAAGCGTTGCTGGTGATGCTATACAGACAAAAAATGGTTTTCAGTTTGTACATTCTTCAGGACTTTTCCATCCAAGTCTGCTTGAGAACAATGGCTTTAGATCTTGCCCTCCCCTCTTTTGACTGTTGGTCTTGTTGCCTATCTCTTCTGTTGTCATTTAACTGAACCTTTTTTGACTGCCGAAAGGGGTTCTGGTCTGACCGCTGGTTGGTGGAGACATTTTGACTATATCCTGGACCTGCCCGGCCTCACCCAAAATGGCGCCGGTATAAATGGGCCTCGTAACTTCTTGTTGTGTACTGGTTGCACAACCTTGATATCACGAGATACGTATGCAGTTTTGAAGCACATGGCGGGCGGGAATGAGAATTGATTGAATATTTCGACATCCCTATTGATATTAAGTTCTGATGTTTTATTGATTACTGTACTATTGAAAGTTCGAATTAACGTCACCCATGGTACTTGCCCGCAAATGTATATCTAGATAATTTTATTGTAAGTGGCCCTGTCGTATTTTAATTACAAAATGTACGTCCACCGATTCCACAACTGTTAGACACCTTAGTTCTTGCAACCTAATGGCCCACTCGTTGCGTTCCTCTACAGTGTAAATGTCTCCTCATCATATACGATTCCAGTTTGCTCCGTGGCCGGCCCATGTGGTTATAGGCCCGTATTTGTATACTGACATTTTCACAATAAAGGTTTTTAAAACAAAACATGGTAGTAGTATTTACATTGGTAAAGTTTTTAATTTTAGTCACTGTTTTCGAATCAGTAAAAGGCAAGTGAAATAAAGCAGTCCAATTACATGACGGATAAAAGGTATAATACGCAGGAACGCAGTAAAGATAAATGGTCAAGGGCTGTTGTGTTTTTTACTCCTGCAACATAAAGTGATCGATAATAATCTGATATTCAGGCGTATCGGCGACTAAGACAGCAGGCCGAGCATCTTTTGCTCAACGGCTCCGTCATGGGACGAAGAAACGCCCTTTTTCTAGAAAAAGGAATATATTTTACTTGCAGGACAGTTGTAAATTTTCCGGGAAAATACATTAGCCTGGAACATTATAATATATATGTTTAAGAAAAAATAATGTTCGAAAGCAATAAAAAGCGTAATTTTTAGGTCATATGACCAAGCCTTTCATCATTAGAATAACAAAAGTAAAATGAACCAATGAAAAGTTTTATTAACAAGTCACATGACCTGTTATGCTTACGTTACGCGCTGCGCGCCGCGCCCCGGATCCCTTCCGGGAAGCTGCGCTTCGCGCACTGGAGTACCTCCGGGTGCGCTAACGCGGCGTGTCATATAACGCATTACGCGACAACGTAGGTCCAGAATATAGTCAAAATGTCTCCACCAACCAGCGGTCGGAACACAACCCTTTTCAGCAGTCTAAAAAGTTCTGTTAAATGACAACAGAAGGGACAGGCAACAAGAACCATGGGTCAAAGAGGGGAGGGCAAGTTCTTCCCTACCGGGTCACGTTGGGGCGCTACCGGAACTGATCGAATTGGTAGTCTACAGTGTTTCTGGATGTTTCAGACTGAAGCTGACGTTAGCATGAGAGCACCACCATCTCGTATCTCAGTCGTGGCCATTCCACGAGCAATCATGGCAGCCGCTCCCCACCAGAAGCCTGCGGGAGTCGGGGGCCCCCAAGACTTTTGTAGAATCTTCAAGGCTCAGTGGACGCTTTCGAGAATGGGGCCCAAGCCCTAGCAGACAAGCGTCCGAGTTCCAAGGTGTCCCATGGCCATTTTAGTGGACCACGCCCAAATCTGAAGAGGCGGCCGCCATTTTGAGAGTCCTGTGGCAGCCGCCTATAGTTGCATCGCAAGAGCGGGAGCAACTCAACTACATGGTGAGCGAGACGCTGTAGTCGCAAGAGCGGGCGGTAAACAGCTGAATGGCGGAAGAGGCACAGTGTAGCAAAAGCGGGCGGAATGGCAACTGAAACGGTAAAGGGGCGCCCCACTACAGCGTGTCTTCAGGTAAAACGGATTGTGGGATAAGGTCCAGAATGGAAGAGTCATCAAAAGGCAAAAAGTTCCGCCGGACCCCGGGAGCCGGCCGCCTATGTCGGGGGCGATCTTAGGCCACGCCAGGGCAACACGACTTGGGGAGGGGGCAGAAGTCAAGCGCACCCTCCCAGTCCGCGCCACCACACCGTATGTTGAAAATCTCAAGCCATCGATCTACAAACTCTCAACCAGCCTTGGATGAAAAATCTTGAAGAATGTACAAACTGAAAACCAGTTTTTGTTTGCATAGCATCAGCAGCAACGCTTGCTATCAGAGTGCATGAGTTTCATGCTCGATCGATTGAGCTAGCCGGATCAGGCAACAAAAAGTATAAAATAGTTATGTAAATAGTTATTTAATAAAATGTTTTACCCTGTTACTTTGCTTGTGTGTTGTATATATTTATAATATTTGCATAGAGTTTATCGTTATTTTGAGCGGGGTGGGTGGCGGAGCCGAGCTGTCTTGCAGCCATCATGGTGTGAAGCTCAGTTCATCTCACTAGTTTCGTATTTCTCATGAAGGGTTGTTCCAAATGTTTCTATTTTAGCGAGGTCATAAAGAGATCCCATTAGTGGCCTACTGATTTTGCTCGATTACTTTTATTTTTTTACACGATTTTTCACTATCTGCAAAGACTAAACAGAGTATTGCGGCTTTGTGCTTGTTAGTAAATAGAGAATGAACCAAAGAGAATAAATTCTAAAATAGTAAATGCTTGGATAACAATCAATCAAATGGAGAGACAAGCAGGCACGACGGATTACAACGGATGCAAAGGCCTGCGTTAACTACCCTTCACTATCTGCAAAGAGAGAGTACTTCTAAGAGAAAAGAGGGGGGGGGCAGCGTTTAAAGCACATCAGCGTGCATGAACACGAAAATGTTTTTACCTATCACGTACTTGACATTTGACAGCTTTTGATATTTGTTATTAAAAAACCATTGAAATTCAATGAAAAAAACATAGGTTTTAGCCCATATATAGTTAGGGATTACATAATACATATTGAAGAATGAGTGGATGTATAAGTGTCTGGATGAAGGATTTAGTAGGTGCATGACTGACTGTATAAGTGAGTGATTAAATGTGTCTCACTGAGTGCATGGGTTAGTGACTAAACTGTTTTAATTTGTGCATCATTATATCTGTTGTTCTAGAAACTGCTGCATATGTTGATCAGTAGCTATATGAGTAACTGTATGGGTTACTCATTGGTTGTCCAAGTATTTGTATGGGAGACTGAGTGTGTGTGGGGGTGGCTGGGAGGTGTATGACTCTGTGCATAGATGTGTGAGCAGTTGATTCACTAGATGTATGGGTTCAAAAGTGCATGTGGAAACAGCTGTATGGGCGGTTGACTGTGTGCATGAGTGTATTGGTGATTGAATGGATATCTCAGTGCTACATGTCAAAGTATGTACATATGTAAAACACAGTACATGTGAGAGTTGACATATATAAATAACTGTGCATAAGAGCCAGTGAATGTGTGAGTGGCTGTATGGATCATTGTGAACTTGTATCAGGGATTGTATGAGGGAGTAAATATGTGTTCGTATATGTTTGAATAAGTAAGATGTGTATAACTGTATAGTTGAGGAAATGGAGGTGGGATTGATTCTTTGCGTGACTGACTAGGTGTGTGAGTAACTCCATGGATGAGTGACAGTCTGTGAGTGTCTGTTTACACTGAGTGTATCTAAGGTTATATCAGAGTCTGAAGAGGTTCATCGTATAATCACATGAATGATGTCATCAGTGATGTGATCAGTAATGTCAAATGAGATGTCATCAGTTATGTCATTTAAGATGTCATCATTGATGTCATCAGTGATGTCATTTGAGATGTCATCAGTGATGTCATTTGAGATGTCATCAGTGATGTCATCAGTGATGTCACTGACCATGTCATGAATGATGTAATATGTGACATCATCAGCAGTGGATTGCGGGTGCGCGATATATAGTTAGCGCAACTAACTATATATGCGAATTTCAATGGTTTTATGCGAGTAAAATAAGGTTTTGTAAATGCTAATCCCTAACTATATATGGGCTAAAACCTATGGTTTTTTCATTGAATATATATATATATATATATACTAGCAGCCCGTCCCGACGTTGTCCGGGTATGAATTGCTGCCGGCCAGTAGTATATTGTTTTGTAGGATTTCGTTTTGATAGCATTTCTTATCTGTGACAGGCCAGTGAAACGCTCCGATTCACAGTGGACTGCTGATGCACTAAAGAGTGCGCGTTCAGTAGTGTGTGAACTCGAGTTTCCCTACTTTATTTTTCCTTGCAATATTATATAGCGCGAACTTGACAACATGGCATGAGCACAATTTACATTACAGAAGAACACATTCATGTGTGGTAGGCACGGGGAGACAACGCGATTTGCCTGGAATCACAGGACGTTGAGCTGATGCCGAGTTTCAAACGTAGCTCCCCAGCTCTAAAGTTCGCAATTCTAGAACTTGTGGCGGGAGGTGTGTCTAAAAGTGTATGTCGGTGCTGGCCATCAATGAGAGACCTGTGCATTTTTCAAATGGGTGGTGAAAAAATATGAGTATGTTGCTGGAGATGTGGGCCGCCGTGCCACGAATGTACTTACCGGGGGGAGGGTAAACACCCATTATTCCGCAACTTTCTTTCCGCATACCATCATTCCGCATACTTTCATTACGAAAGTACCATGACTCCGCAATGCCATTATAACGCGTGGCATTACATTTTATATGCTTTTACCACCCATACATTTACAACGAAATTCGTTGTAAATGCATGAATGGTAAAAGCTTGTTTTTTTTCTAATTTTTGGATAAGATAAGTATGGGTATAGGGGTATATGTTTTGGGGTACTGAGGTTTATTTTTTGGGGTGTTTGGGTATTTTAAGGGTTCAGATATAGTTTGGGGTTATGGGGTAAAGGGGTAGTTTTAGGGTTTAGGGCTAGGTATGGGTTTTGAGGTACAGGGGTATTTTTAGGGTTCAGGGCTAGGTCTGGGTTGTGGGGTATAGGGGTATTTTAAGGTTTCAGGTGTAGGTTTGGGTTTTGGGGTAAAGGGGTATTTTAAGGGTTCAGGGCTAGGTTTGGGGGTACAGGGGTATTTTTAGGGTTCAGGGCTAGGTTTGGGTTTTGGGGTACAGGGGTATTTTTAGGGTTCAGGGGTAGGTTTGGGTTTTGGGGTACATGGGTATTTTAAAGTTTCAGGGCTAGGTTTGGGTTTTGGGGTACAGGGGTATTTTAGGGTTCAGGGGTAGGTTTGGATTTTGGGGTACAGGGGTATTTTTAGGGTTCAGGGCTAGGTTTGGGTTTTGGGGTACAGGGGTACTTTTTGGGTTCAGGGGTAGGTTTGGGTTTTGAGGTACAGGGGTATTTATAGGGTTCAGGGCTAGGTTTGGGTTTGGGGTACAGGGGTATTTTTAGGGTTTAGGGATAGGTTTGGGTTTTAGGGTACAGGGTATATTTAGAGGGTTAAGATGGGTTAGTGTTTAATGGTGTTGGGGTATTTTAAGGAGTAAGTGTGGGTTATTATTATGGGGTGCAGGGGTATTTAAAGGGAGCAGGGTGGGATTAGTTTTGAGGGTGTAAAGGGTAATAAAATAAAATAATAAATAAAAATAATATAAATAATGCAATTTAAAAGAATAAATGTTTTAATCAAATTTAAACAAATTGTATATATGTATGTATATATGTATGTATGTATATATATATATATATATATATATATATATATATATATATATATATATATATATATATATATATATATATATATATATATATATATATATATATTCACAGAAAAAAACATAGGTTATAGTCCATATATAGTTAGGAATTTGCATTTACAAAACCTTGAAAATTCAATGAAAAAACCATTGGTTATAGAACATATATAGTTAGGAATTTGCATTTACAAAACCTTATTTTACTCGCATAAAACCATTGAAATTCCATATATAGTTAGATGCGCTAACTATATATCGCACACCCGCAATCCACTGCTGATGATGTCACATATTACATCATTCATGACATGGTTAGTGACATCACTGATGACATCACTGATGACATCTCAAATGACATCACTGATAAAATCACTGATAACATCTCATTTGACATGACTGATCACATCACTGATGCTATCATTCATGTGATAACACCATGAACCTCTTCAGACTCTAATATAACCTTAGATACAATCAGTGTAAACAGACAGTCACAGACTGTCACTCATCCATGGAGTTACTCACACACCTAGTCAGTTATGCAAAAAATCAATCACACCTCCATTTTCTCAACTATACAGTTATACACACCTTACTTATTCAAACATATACTAACACATATTTACTTTACTCTCTTATACAATCCCTGATACATGCTCACAATGATCCATACAGCCACTCACACATTCACTGGCTCTTATGCACAGTTATTTATAGATGTCAACTCTCACATGTACTGTGTTTTACATATGTACTTACTTTGACATGTAGCACTGAGATATCCATTCACTCACTAATACACCCATGCACAGTCAACCGCCCATACAGCTGTTTCCACATGCACTTTTGAACCCATACATATAGTGAATCAACTACTCACACATCTATGTACAGAGTCACACACCTCCCAGCCACCCATACACACACACTCAGTTTCCCATACAAATACTTGGACAACCAATGAGTAACCCATACAGTTACTCATATAGCTACTGATCAACATATGCAGCAGTTTCTAGAACAACAGATATAATGATGCACAAATTAAAACAGTTTAGTCACTAACCCATGCACTCAGTGAGACACATTTAATCACTCACTCATACAGTCAGTCATGCACCTACTAAATCCTTCATCCAGACACTTATACATCCACTCATTCTTCCATATGTAAGACATATTTTAACTTTACAGAAACATACAGTCACTGGATGTTGTCATCAGTGATGTCATTTGAGATGTCATCAGTGATGTCATCAGTGATGTCACTAACCATGTCATGAATGATGTAATATGTGACATCATCAGCAGTGGATTGCGGGTGCGCGATATATAGTTAGCGCATCTAACTATATATGGAATTTCAATGGTTTTATGCGAGTAAAATAAGGTTTTGTAAATGCAAATTCCTAACTATATATGTTCTATAACCAATGGTTTTTTCATTGAATTTTCAAGGTTTTGTAAATGCAAATTCCTAACTATATATGGACTATAACCTATGGTTTTTTCTGTGAATTTCAGTGGTTTTTTAATAGCAAATATCAAAAGCTGTCAAATGTCAAGTACGTGATAGGTAAAAACGTTTTCGTGTTTATGCACGCTGATGTGCTTTGAACGCTGCCCCCCCCTCCCCTCTTTTCTCTTAGTAGTACTCTCTCTTTGCAGATAGTGAACGATAGTTAACGCAGACCTTTACCCCCGTTGTAATCCGTCGTACCTGCTTGTCTCTCCATTTGATTGATTGTTATCCAAGCATTTACTGTTTTAGAATTGGTTCTCTTTGGATCATTCTCTATTTACAAACAAGCACAAAGTCGCAATACTCTGTTTAGTCTTTGCAGATAGTGAAAAATCGTGTAAAAAAATAAAAGTAATCGAGCAAAATCAGTAGACCACTAATTCGATCTCTTTTTGACCTCGGTAAAATACAAACATTAGGAACAACCCTTCATGAGAAATACGAAAATAGTGAAATGAACTGAGCTCCACACCATGAGGGCTGCAAGACAGCTCGACTCCGCCACCCACCCCGCCCAAAATAACGACAAACCCTATGCAAATATTATAAATATAGACAACACACCAGCAAAGAAACAGGGAAAAACATTTTATTAAATAACTATTTTCATAACTATTTTATACTTTTTATTGCCCGATCCGGCTAGCTCAATCGATCGAGCATGAAACTCATGCACTGACAGCAAGCGTTGAGAGTTTGTAGAACGATGGCTTCAGATTTTCCACATACGGTGTAGTGGCGCGAACTGGGAGGGGGCGTTTGGATCCTGCCCCTTCCCCAAATAAGATTTTCATACGTGAATGTTCGTTCATGCTTTTTGTCCCTGAGTTGCTTCGATGTCACTGCCTTACACAAATGGCATAAGTCCTGGATGTTGAGTGCCATACTTCAGAGTTCTAAGCAGCGCTTGTAACACTGTTTAAACCTTATTTGCACCTGCTGCAGCTTCACTATTCAAAGTAAGTAGGGTCCGTTTGTGGACCTGACTGCATTGGAAAACAATGTGATAGGGTGCCTCCCTAAACCGCTTGACGGAGGCCCCCGAGGGGCGGTGAGATGGCGCGGACTGAGAGGGGGCGCTTGGCTCCTGCCCCCTCCCCAAGTCGTGTTGCCCTGATGTGGCCTGAGATCGCCCCCGACATAGGCGGCCGGCTCCCGGGGTCCGGCGGAATTTTTTCCCTTTTGATGACTCTTCCATTCTGGACCTTGTCCCACAATCCGTTTGACCTGAAGACACGCTGTAGTGGGGCGCCCCTTTATCGTTTTAGTTGCCATTCCGCCCGCTTTTGGTACTCTGTGCCTCTTCCGCCATTCAGCTGTTTACCGCCCGCTCTTGCGACTACAGCGTCTCGCTCACCATGTAGTTGAGTTGCTCCCGCTCTTAAGATTTAACCAAACTTTTTGGACTGCTGAAAGCGGTTGTATTCCGACCGCTGGTTGGTGGAGACATTTTGACTATATTCTGGACCTGCGTTGTCGCGTAATGCGTCATATGACGCGACGCGTTAGCGCACCCGGAAGTGCTCCGGTGCGCAAGGCGCAGCTTCCCGGAAACGATCCAGAGCGCGCCGCGCAGCGCGTAACGTAAGCATAACAGGTCATGTGACTTGTTAATAAAACTTTTCATTGGTTCATTTTACTTTTGTTTTCCTAATGATGTAAGACTAGGTCATGTGACCTAAAAATAACACTTTTCATTGGATTAAAACATTTTTTTTCCCAAACGATGAAAGCCCCACCTTGTTTCTGGATGTTTCAGACTGAAGCTGGCGTCACCATGAGAGCACCACCATCTCGTAGCTCCGTCGTGGCCATTCCGCAAGCAATCATGGCAGCCGCTCCCCACCGGAAGCCTGCGGGAGTCGAGGGCCCCCAAGACTTTTGTACAATCTTCAAGGCTGAGGGGACGCTTTCGAGAATGGAACCCAAGCCCTGGCAGACAAGCGTCCAAGTTCCAAGGTGTCCCAGGGCCATTTTACTGGACCAGGCCCAAATCCGAAGAGCCGGCCGCCATTTTAAGAGTCCTGTGGCAGCCGCCTATCGCTGCACCGCAAGAGTGGGAGCAACTCAACTACATGGTGAGCGAGACGCTGTAGCCATAAGAGCGGGCGGTAAACAGCTGAATGGCGGAAAAGGCACAGTGTAGCAAAAGCGGGCGGAATGGCGACTGAAACGATAAGGGGCGCCCCACTACAGCAGACGAGCCTCCGCCATGTGCTTCAAAACTGCATACGTATCTCGTGATATCAAGGTTGGGCAACCAGTACACAACAAGCAGTTACGAGTCTCATTTACACCGGCGCCATTTTGGGCGCGGCCGGGCAGGTCCAGGATCTAGTCAAACATAACAAATGAGGCTGACGTCTCTGAAGCAGTTGACGAACAGCAGGACATAGCAAATAAACATGAAGTCTCTAAAGCTGTTAACTCACTGCAAGACAAAACAAGTGAACCTGAAACCTCTGGAATAATTGTCGCTCAAAAGAACAACACACAAAACTCTGTAGAGCCTGAAGAAAGAAAAACAGAAGGGCACTGTAGTTTCAGACACACTTAACACTAATGACTTAACAAGGATATCGTCTGTTTATGAAGCAGTTATCATGTTCACAGAATTGACAAAGAAGTGTGCAGACACCAATGCTATTAAGAAACACAAGGAAATCCCTAACGCATCAGCATTCTCGGAAGAGGTTGACACAGATAACATCTTAAGGAACAAAGAAAGACAAAATAAGGATGAGGAAGTTATCACTTTAGTTTTTTCATCAGCTAGCGACAGCAAGAAACATATTGTAATGGAGATTATAGAGGCTACCGATGGATAAATAAATATAGTGCTGCATCGGGAATACGGACAACCCTATTGATGTTGATTTTTCATTATTGATTATTGTAAAGAAATGGCGACTCCCCCCTTTAGCAGATTAGCTAAATGTTTGCGTAATTTAGGCATAAAAGTTATATTATTATTGTTGTTGTTGTTATCGTTGTAGTTCTGGTTAATTTCAAAAAATGTTTAAATATATTTACAGTTTTTGTTGCGTTCGTTATATTTAAAAGTTAATAAAGTTTTATAATCCAATTTTCTTGGACTACTATATTTTTTTTAAAAATCGGGTGAATGGGGCCTTGAATCGGGTTATTGTCATGTGTGGGCTTTGCAAGTGTACTGCTACAGGATCGGACATTTCAAACTCAAATGCACGTTCTTTTTCTTACCTTTCCGAAGCATGGAGCGCAATAGCAGGCAGAGAAAGGGTGATGCACGTATTGAACACTACCTGGCCTGGCAAGTTGCTGGCAGTGCCCCCCCCCCCGCCCGCTCCTGAAAGAGGACACACACACACCGCCGCCCCGAGTACTTCACAGATCTTTAAAAGACCATGCGCTTGTTCATGAGGCTTAAATGGTTTATCACCCCTTCTAGAACCCCTGCATCGACCCTCTGACGTTTCCTGGAAGAATTAGCACGTAACACAATACCAAGCCCTGTCAGCTGAAACCCCCGAGGAATCGTGGGGCATATTATCAAGGGGGTTTATTTCCGCTTTTTTGGCTTTAAAAGCCAAAAAAAAGGAGATAAAATTATCTCCCTATTACCAAGCTGTCGCTAACACCAGTTAGTGACAGCTAAAAGGAGATAGCGACCATCTTGGGCCCCGGTTTGCATGTCAGTGATATTTATCACTAATGACATGCAAAGTGGGCGTGCCAAGATGTTAGCGACTGGAAACAGTCCCTAACCATCGCTATCTACTATTACCAACTTTTGGAGATATTCGCGCTAAGAGCGAATATCTCCAAAAGCTAACACCTGCCCTGAGCAGTTTTTAGCCATGTTATCCAATGGAAGGTGGATAACATGGCTAAGAGCATTTGCTGGATAATGCATGAATATCGCTGACTTTTCAGCGATATTCATGCATTGCGGCCGTTTTTTATCGCATTTGCGATAAACCTTACTAATAGCAAGGTTTATCTGCGATAAAATTCGCCGATGTGCGGCGATAATTTTTGTCTCTAAACAAGTTAGAGACAAAAAATATCGCTAGTTGTTGGTAATATGCCCCCGGATTTTTCCTTGCAGGAATCGGGAGGCGGAAGACTAGCACTGAAATCAGTAGTCTCACGCCTCAATCGGGAGGGTTGGCATGTCTGGATTCTCTACAGCTGGGGCCATAAACTACATCCGCAGGGCTAGGTGATAGCCTGGGTCCGGCCTGGACAATCGGACACAGAGGAAGAGGAGTGTCAGAGGGTGCGGTAGTGAATAGGGTGAAAGGGAGGTGTCGGGCGGGCACAGAGTATGATTCTCAGGGAAGAGCAGCGCAGATGGGGGGAAGTATATGGCCAATGCATGAGAGAGAGAGCGGGGGTGACCAGTGCGTGGGGGAGATGCTTGCGAGGGTGGGGAGCCGTGCTGAGAATCGACGGCGTGCAGAGAGTGGGTCTGGTCAAGGCATCTAAAATGGCTGCCGTGCACGAGAAAATTGTGGCATTGGACAAAAAGGCAAGATGGCGCAGACAATGTTTATCAATAAGGATTCATTTATAACAAAATATTTACTCGCAGTGACAAAATGGTGGTCAACACTTCCTGATTTCCATCGAATCGAACGTTAACAGACGTCACGCAGCAAAAAAAAAAAAAAAGCTCACGCACAGCCGCTCGAAGACATGTATCAACATATATGAGCCTCCTCAGCCACCCTCAGAAAACATAAGGGGTCAGGATACGTCTCCCGCACCCCCTTATACCTAGTAATTTAATTAAAACGAAACACAAAATGGCGAATTCCCGTTTCGCTACCAGTTTGCGGCCCAGTTCGCGGCCCGCGAAACGCTTCTACCGTGAAAAATATATATTTTTTTTATTTTCCCCACGAGACCCTTTAATAACCCCAACATCATTCCTAGGGGGTCAAGAGAGGTATACCTTGCCCCCTTTCATTAAATTCCCCCTTCGTTTTTCACCTCTTCTTCTCTCTCGATCCTACCGAGAGATAAGATGGCGGCCGCTCCGGACTGTTTAGAATGTTGACAGACACCGGAGAGCCAATCAGCTTTCTGCGCGCAAAGTTCCGTTTCGCGAAAAGTAAGCGAACCGGAGCGCAGCCCGGAGCGCTGTTACAGATATATATCTTGTTTTGAACGTTAATTTCTCAAAAACTACTGGAGCACATATATTGAGACCTAGCAAAGGCACATCGGGCTAACAGTCCCTACAATTTTGCCAAGTTTCGTGCAAATCCATTCAGCCGTTCGAGCTAAAAGTGAGTCCAACCGCCCTATGGAAATTAACATGGGAAAAACGCGTTTTGGGACCCCTCTTTTTTCTCGGCCCCCCCTCGACAAAACCCCCCCAAATTTTCAAGGGCTGCTCAGAAACAAAATGTGCGATGTTCCTGAAAATTTCAGCCGATTCCGTCCACAAACGCCAAAGTTATTAGACATAGAATTTTCAAAAGTTCCATTGAGAATTAATCCTAACTATATATACCTACTGGCGATAGCCAGTAGGTAATATATATATACATATATACAAACATGTATTTGATGTCTTAATAATGTACTTTTACAATGTATATGACTTTACCACACATGCATTTGAGTTATAATGGCATGCGTGATGAAGTCATATGCGTTGTAAAAGTTTTAGAAATGATGTCTTTGTGGAGTAATAGTCCTGTGTTATAAAAATTGGGGAGTGATGGTATGCGGGATGTTGGTTTGCGGAATATCATCACATATTCCCGGGGGAGGGATAGTCCCTTTCTTGCTATTTCCGTGGAGGCGGCCCTTGTGTCTGGATGTGCGTGGCACGAGGCCTGTGCGCAACAGAAGTGGAAAATCTCCAGTGTGTGCTTCAGGCGTCACCGAAAGTTAAGGCGAGATTACATTTCCTGCACAATGGCCCCTGTTTGCGCTCCTTCCGGCCCTTGGGAATAGCGCCATGCCTGACCTCCATGCAGTAAACCAGGTGCACATCACTGGGAGCGCGGGGCAAGCACACCCGGAGCTGGAATGTGCAGATCCTGGGAAGAAAAAACAATATAATATTGGGCACAACGCTCGCTTTTTTTCCGTAATCCCGTGCCCCGCACACACCCACGTCCCCAGCACACGCCCACAGCGCACGATATGAGATATGGCATGAAGGGCGGAAGGTACCACACGCCCCCGGCATTTGTCACGCCCCCAGCACACGCCCATAGCACAACGCAAACACGCCCACAAGGGACTACTTTGCTGGCATGGTTCTTTTACCTTTTAAATGTATATGGTGGGCGTCTGCATAGCCTATATCCTTCTGATACAACTGCCCTTTCCAACGCTGTATTGGGTGTTGTGATTGGTACTGTGGTTCCTGAGATTACCCGCCTAAAGGGTTTGGGCTCTCTCTTTATTATATTAGTATAGATATATATATATATTCACTGAAAAAACCAGAGGTTTCACACCAGTTATAGTTAGGAATTAGCATTTAAAAAACCTACGAAATTCACTGAAAAAACCATAGGTTTCACACCAGTTATAGTTAGCTGGAAATTTTACTGACATAAAACCATTGAAATTCCCACGTTATAGTTAGTTGGACTCACTATAACTTGCGCGTGTAACGCACTGCTGATGACATCACATATTACATCACTCATGACATGGTCAGTTACATCACTCATGACATCACTGATGACACCATCCTTGTGACACAGTGACTGATCTCCTTTCACTGTAAAGTAACCCTTGAAACACATATTCAAAAATAGAAACTAACATTTTCAAAAAAGTGGATATACCCATACCAGTTACAACAACCAATTCAATAAACCACACAATCTTTGATCCTGATTTTCAACAATCTGTTCTTGTAAACTTTTAAGAAAAAAACAAC
Organism: Lissotriton vulgaris; assembly: GCF_964263255.1. Taxonomy (NCBI): domain Eukaryota; kingdom Metazoa; phylum Chordata; class Amphibia; order Caudata; family Salamandridae; genus Lissotriton; species Lissotriton vulgaris. Next base: position 30,017 of record NW_028240974.1, read on the forward strand.
ATTAACCACTACATTAGCATAGCAGTTGACACCAGAACTATTTTCAAACTGAAATCCAACAACAGTTTCTTCACAATTCTTTTTCTTCCTGTTTTCAATTACCGTTTTCTCTACTTTTTGTCTTTTTGCTACTACCTCACTGCAATTACTCTCATTTCTTCTTTTTCGGCCTACCATACGTTTTTCAAACAGAGGATATTGAGGCAAATGTGGAGCATATTCTCTTCTTAATCTATTGTATTCTTTAACACAATCTAGATCTGAACAAATTTTTGTCTCATCACACTTAATCAAGTACAATCCTGATAAAGTTCTGACTCGGGATAATGCCACATATGCCATACCCTCTTTAAACACAGATCTTCCAATGTTCACTAAAGCATTATCTACACTTAAACTTTGAGATTTATGAATTGTTACTGCATATGCCAAACAAACAGGAAACTGTTTTTGGCGAACATATAAGTCTTTTACAAGCAAAAATCTAGCAGAACAACGACTGATTTGTTGTACTTGCTCAATGCCATCAAATTTTATTTTTAAAAATTCAATTCCATCTCTATTTCTATAATTCACAAAATCAACTACATAACCCATTGCTCCATTTACCAGACCTCTTTCAACATTTAAATTTCTTCTCAAAATGATACGACAATTTAAACACACATTCAGAGTCTTTTCAAAACCAGCTGTTTTAGAAATACTTTTCTCTAATGAATCCAATTTAGTTTTCAAATTTTCAGACAAAATATGCTCTATTTTATCTATTGCTTTCAGTTTCACAAACTCTAACATTTTGTTGTTGAAGATGGAACATTCTTGCAGAGTTGGCATCAAACAAATCCCAGATTTCTTCTCAGTCATTTTTTTAAAAATATTCTCTGTTTTCATTTGGATACAAATTTGAAATTAATCGACCATGTAAAGCTTTTTTCCCAAGCTCGCTTACTTTTCCAATTCTTACATCTTGTAAAATATTTTTATAATCTTCATCCTTTACCATTCATTTGCACCCAAAATCGTTTTTTGAATAACATTTTAGAAACACTGCTCAGAACCTATGTACAAGCACAGAATTTCACTTTTGAAAGATCACTGTTTTCCAAAATACAAATCCTCTATCTTGCAAATGTTGATATCAAGCATTATCAAAAAGCCAAAAACAAACCAAAAGCAAATAAACTCAGGGCCTTATTTATGAAGGCCTTGCGCCACCAGTGCGTCACTTATTACCCATGTTTAAAGTGATGCATCAACTGCACAAGGCAATCATAAAAAAGGGCCAAACGAAAATACTAATGAATTGCACCCACCCTTTAATGGCCCCAGCTTCAAACCTAGGGGGACAGGGGGTGTCTACTCTGCCCCCTTATGGTCATTCCCCCTTTGTTTTGGCCACCTCTCATGTCTTGATCCTACAGATACACAAGATGGCGGCCGCTCCGGACTGTTTAGAATGTTTACAGACACCCGAGAGCCAATCAGCTTTCCGTGCACTCCCCGGTGCGCGTACCGGAGCGCGCCTATAGATATATATATATTTTTGAACCTAAATTACTCAAAATCCACTGGAGCACATATCTTGAGACATAGCAAAGGCACATCGGGCTACCAGTCCCTACAATTTTGCCAAGTTTGGTGTAAATCCATTCAGCCGTTTGGGCTAAAAGTGAAATCGACCGCCCTATGGAAATTAACATGGAGAAAACGCGTTTTGGGACCCCCCTTTTATCTCGGCCCCCGCTTGACGAATCCCCCCCTAACTTTCAGGGAAGGACCGGGGCTCCGCGTGGCCATTTTGAGAAAATTTTCAGGCAGATTCGTCAACCGAAGCCAAATTTATTCCAAATAGAATTTTGAGAATTAACATTGAAAAAAATCCTAACTATAACTACCTACTGGCGACCTCCAGTAGGTAATATATATATATATATATATATATATATATATATATATATATATATATATATATATATATATATATATATAACCATGAAAACACTTACTGGTACTCATCCTTGCATTTGGAACTGTAATGAAATGTTTGCAACATCTAAGAGTGGCGATTGAACTGTCCCTATAATCTGGAGTAACTTTGGACTTCAGTGTTTAAAAAGCTACGTTTTTTTAAATCTCTAACGAACCCTCTGATGCTGAAGCAATTGGCATTTGACAAAGAGTCATGGGACTCGAAACGCGTTATGCCAGGAATCTTTTTAAATAAAAGCATCTTGAAGAGAATTGCTGGTGTGGCTTGGTTTGCGTCGCAGAAGCAGCGCGTGAGCTTTTTTTAGTGTTACAGAAGTGTCTGACACACTTCAGGACCGGGCCCACGACCCACGAGGGAGAGGTGCTCTCTTGTCAGAAGCGAGTGACAGAAGCGTGGAGCTTATCTAAAGAGTGCCCCCCGGCTGCGAAAATTACAGGATACGAATTTGATGGAAGAGGCCGCTGTGTGTGGCCCACCTCGATGAAGAGAATGGAATTTTGCAGCAGCTAGGGTATGCAGAAGAATTGTCTGAAGCACAGCAAAACTCAATGTCCCTGAAAAGATTAAAGCAGCATCAGCGGTCGTAAGGCTGTACCTACACATCGTGGCCGAGGTATGGAAATTTCCGTGTTAATGCTTGATAGCACTGGGCTCACGCTGTGATAAGTAGGGCTTTGCCATCATCGACACTGAAATCCAGTTAATATGGATTGAGGACAGAGAAAGAGCACTCTGGGAACTGAATTCCCTTTACATTTAAAGGAAATACCTCGAGACATTAATGCAAAGGAAACACTGAAAACGTATAGTTTGTGGGTTACTAATAACCATGAAAACACTTACTGGTACTCATCCTTGCATTTGGAACTGTAATGAAATGTTTGCAACATCTAAGAGTGGCGATTGAACTGTCCCTTTAATCTGGAGTAATTTTGGACTTGGTCCCTCTTCAGTGTTTAAAAAGCTACGTTTTTTAAAATCTCTAATGAACCCTCTGATGCTGAAGCAATTGGCATTTGACAAAGAGTCATGGGACTCGAAACGCGTTATGCCAGGAATCTTTTTAAATAAAAGCATCTTGAAGAGAATTGCTGGTGTGGCTTGGTTTGCGTAGCAGAAGCAGCGCGTGAGCTTTTTTTAATATATTTATATATATATATATATTCACTGAAAAAACCATAGGTTATAGGCCATATATAGTTAGGAATTTGCATTTACAAAACCTTGAAAATTCACTGAAAAAACCATTGGTTATAGACCATATATAGTTAGGGATTAGCCTTTTCAAAACCTTATTTTACTCACACAAAACCATTGAAATTTCATATATAGTTAGTTCCACTAACTATATATCTATATATCGCGCACCCGCAATCCACTGCTGATGATGTCACATATTACATCATTCATGACATGGTTAGTGACATCACTCATGACATCACTGATGACATCTCAAATGACATCACTGATGACATCACTGATGACAACATCCAGTGACTGTATGTTTCTGTAAAGTTAAAATATGTCTTACATATTGAAGAATGAGTGGATGTATAAGTGTCTGGATGAAGGATTTAGTAGGTGCATGACTGACTGTATGAGTGAGTGATTAAATGTGTCTCACTGAGTACATGGGTTAGTGACTAAACTGTCTTAATTCGTGCATCAGTATGTTTGTTGTTGTGTAAGCTGCTGCATGTGTTGATCAGTAGCTATAAGAGTGGCCATATGGGTTATTGATTGGTTGCCCAAATATTTGAATGGGAGGCTGAGTGTGTGTGTGGGTGGCTGGGAGGTGCGTGACTCTGTGCATAGATGTGTAAGCAGTTGATTCACTAGGAGTATGAGTTCAAGAGTGCATGTGGAAACAGCTATATGGGCGGTTGACTGTGCATGGGTGTGTTGGTGAGTGAATGGATTTCTCATTGCTACATGTGCAAGTAAGTACGTATGTAAAACACAATACATGTGAGAGTTGAGATATATAAATAACTGAACATAAGAGCCAGTGAATGTGTGAGTGGCTGTATCGATCACTGTGAGCTTGTATCAGGGATTATATAAGAGAGTAAATATGTGTTATTATATGTTTGAATAAGTAAGATGTGTATAACTGTATAGTTGAGGAAATGGAGGTGTGATTGATTCTTTGCATGACTGACTAGGTGTGTGAGTAACTCCATGGATGAGTGACAGTCTGTGAGTGTCTGTTTATACTGAGTGTATGTAAGGTTATATTAGAGTCTGAAGAGGTTCATTGTATTATCACATGAGTGATGTGATCAGTGATGACAAATGAGATGTCATCAGTGATGTCATTTGAGTTGTCATCAGTGATGTCATCAGTGATGTCATTTGAGATGTCATCATTGATATCATTTGAGTTGTCATCAGTGATGTCATTTGAGATGTCATCAGTGATGTCATCAGTGATGTCACTGACCATGTCATGAATGATGTAATATGTGACATCATCAGCAGTGGATTGCGGGTGCGCGATATATAGTTAGCGCTTATAGTTAGCTAACTATATATGGAATTTCAATGGTTTTATGCGAGTAAAATAAGGTTTTGTAAATGCTAATTCCTAACTATATATGGCCTATAACCTATGGTTTTTTCATTGAATTTTCAAGGTTTTGTAAATGCAAATTCCTAACTATATATCCACTATAACCTATGGTTTTTTCTGTGAATTTCATTGGTTTTTTAATAGCAAATATGAAAAGCTTTAAAATGTCAAGTACGTGATAGATAAAAACATTTTCGTATTTATGCACGCTGATGTGCTTTGAACGCTGCCCCCCCCCCCCCTCCCCTCTTTTGCCTTAGTAGTACTCTCTCTTTGCAGATACTGAAGGGTAGTTAACGCAGGCCTTTACCCCCGTTGTAATCCGTCGTGCCTCCTTGTCTCTCCATTTGATTGATTGTTGTCCAAGCATTTACTGTTTTAGAATTGGTTCTCTTTGGATCATTCTCTATTTACAAACAAGCACAAAGTCGCAATACTCTGTTTAGTCTTTGCAGATAGTGAAAAATCGTGTAAAAAAATAAAAGTAATCGAGCAAAATCAGTAGGCCACTAATTGGATCTCTTTTTGACCTCGCTAAAATAGAAATATTAGGAACAACCCTTCTTGAGAAATACGAAAATAGTGAGATGAACTGAGCTCCACACCATGAGGGCTGCAAGACAGCTCGGCTCCATCACCCATCCCGCACAAAATAACGACAAACCCTATGCAAATATTAAAAATATAGACAACACACCAGCAAAGAAACAGGGTAAAACATTTTATTAAAAAACTATTTACATAACGTTGGTTTATAAGATGATGTCAGTAGTGGACCAATGTGTGAATAGATCGAAAACAGCACAAGGCTCCAAGATCCGGATAGCAAGCTCCTGGATGTTGGGTGCCATAGTTTAGAGTTCTGAATTTCAGCCTTTTTCAATGCCTGTGCTTTGTTGAATCAAAATGGCGGCTTGACACAAAGCTGACTCAAGCGTTGTTACTGATGCTATGCAGACCAAAACTGGTTTTCAGTTTGTACATTTTTCTAGATTTTTCAATCCAAGTTTGGTTGACTTTGTAGAACGATGGCTTCAGATTTTCAACATACGGTGTGGTGGCGCTGACTGGGAGGGGACGCTTCGCTCCTGCCCCCTCCCCAAGTAAGATTTTCATACGTGAAAGTACGTTAATGGTTTTGGTCCCTGAGATGCTTCGATGTCACTACCATTCTCAAATAGCATAAGTTCTGGATGTTGGGTGCCATAGTTAAGAGTTCTGAGCAGCGCTTGTAACACTGTCTGAAGCTTATTTCCACCTACTGCAGCTTCACTATTCTCAAAGTAAGTGAGTGTCGTTTGTGGACCTGACTGCATTAGAAAACAATGTGATATGTTACCTTCCTAAACAGCTTGACGGAGGCCCCTGAGGGGCGGTGTGATGGCCATGGACTCGGAGAAGACGCTTGGCTCCGACACCCTCCCCAAGTCTTATAGCACTGGTGTAGCCTGAGATCGCCCCCGACATAGGCGGCCGGCTCCCGGGGTCCGGCGGAACTTTTTGCCTTTTGATGACTCTTCAATTCTGGACCTTGTCCCACAATCCGTTTGACCTGAAGACAAGCTGTAGTGGGGCGCCCCTTTATCGTTTTAGTTGCCATTCCGCCCGCTTTTGCTACACTGTGCCTCTTCCGCCATTCAGCTGTTTTCCGCCCGCTCTTGCGACTACAGCGTCTCGCTCACCATGTAGTTGAGATGCGCCCGCTCTTGCGGTGCAGCGATAGGCGGCTGCCACAGGACTCTCAAAATGGCGGCCGGCTCTTCGGTTTTGGGCCTGGTACACTAAAATGGCCCTGGGACACCTTGGAACTCGGACGCTTGTCTGCTAGGGCTTGGGTCCCATTCTCGAAAAGCGTCCCCTCAGCCGTGAAGATTCTACAAAAGTCTTGGGGGCCTCCGACTCCCGCAGGCTTCTGGTGGGGAGCGGCTGCCATGATTGCTCGTGGAATGGCCACGACGGAGCTACGAGATGGTAGTGGTCTCATGCTGACGCCAGCTTTAGTCTGAAACATCCAGAAACACTGTAGACTACCAATTCGATCAGTTCCGGTAGCGCCCCAACATGACCCGGAAGAGAAGAACTTGCCCTCCCCTCTTTGACTGATGGTTCTTGTTGCCTGTCCCCTCTGTTGTCATTTAACAGAACTTTTTGGACTGCTGAAAGGGGTTGTGTTCTGAACGCTGGTTGGTGGAGACATTTAGACTATATTCTTGACCTACGTTGTCGCGTAATGCGTTTTATGACACGCCGCGTTAGCGCACCCGGAAGTGATCCGAGGCGCGGCGCGCAGCGCGTAACGTAAGCATAACAGGTCATGTGACTTGTTAATAAAACTTTTCATTGGTTCATTTTACTTTTGTTAATTTAATGATGAAAAGCTTGGTCATATGACCTAAAAATTACGCTTTTTATTATTTTCGAACAATATTTTTTTTTCAAACATATGTTATAATATTCCAGGCTAATGTACTTTCCCGGAAAATTTACAACTGTCTTGCAAGTAAAATATATTCCTTTTTCGAGAAAAAGGGCGTTTCTTCCTTCCATGACGGAGCCGTTTAGTAAAAGAGATTCGGCCTGCTGTCTTAGTCGCCGATACGCCTGATTATCAGATTCTTATCGATCACTTTATGTTGCAGACATGAAAAACACAACTGCCCTTGACCATTTATCTTTACTGCGTTCCTACATATTATACCTTTTATCCGTCATGTAATTGGACTGCTTTATTTCACTTGCCTTTTACTGATTCGAAAACAGTGACTAAAAGTAAAAACTTTACCAATGTAAATACTACTACCATGTTTTGTTTTAAAAACCTTTATTGTGAAAATGCCAGTATACAAATACGGGCCTATAACCACGTGGGCCGGCCACGGAGCAAACTGAAATCGTATATGATGAGGAGACATTTACACTGTAGAAGAACGTAACGAGCGGGCCATTAGGTGACAAGAACAAAGGTGTCTAACAGTTGCGGAATCGGTGGACGTACATTTTGTAATTAAAATACGACAGGGCCACTTACAATAACATTTTCTAGATATACATTTGCGGGCAAAGAGTTACGAGTCCCATTTATACCGGCGCCATTTTGGGCGAGGCCGGGCAGGTCCAAGATATAGTCAAAATGTCTCCACCAACCATCGGCCAGACCAGAACCCCTTTCGGCCCTTTATGCTACAAGATGGTGTCTTCCATTCAGAAAATATTGGTGGCAGCATTTTGAAAGGAAACAGAAACAGCCGTTCTCCTAGTGAGTTTCACATTGTTACATTTAGGAAGAATGTTGAAGAGTAGTATGTGGAAAATCTGAAGCCATTTTTCTACAAACTCTCAATCAGACTTGGATGGAAAAAAAAAACCTGAAGAATGTACAAACTGAAAACCAATTTTTGTCTGTATAGCACCAACAGTAACGCTTGAGTCAGCTTTGTGTCAAGCCGCCATTTTCATTCAATCAATAGCGTCCCCCTGCACACATTCAGGGACCTGGTCGTGTCTTCAGATGAAACGCATTGTAGGAAAAGAAGCAGAAAGGAAAAGGAAAAAAGTTCCGCCGGACCTAGTGAAGCTGCAGCAGATGCAAATAAGCTTCAGACAGTCTTACAAGCACTGCTCAGAACTCTCAACTGAGGCACTCAACATCCAGGACTTGCCATTCGGATCTTGGCGCCTTGTATTTTTGTTTTGTTTTTGATGGAGGGGAAACAACAAAAAACAGACATTGAAAAAGGCTCAACAGTGCAGGGCGCCTTGTGCTGGTTCCGACCTATTCACACATCGGTCCGCTACTGACATCACCTCATAAACCAACGGGGCACCCCACGCCGACTTTCGGCGCAGCATTGTAGGATGGCCACACCAGTGCGGCAATTTGCTGGACACCACCTCGGTGCCATCCAGATCTCGGCGCGTTCATTCAATCAATAGCGTCCCCCTGCACACATTCAGGGACCTGGTCGTGTCTTCAGATGAAACGCATTGTAGGAAAAGAAGCAGAAAGGAAAAGGCAAAAAGTTCCGCCGGACCTAGTGAAGCTGCAGCAGGTGCAAATAAGCTTCAGACAGTCCTACAAGCACTGCTCAGAAATCTCAACTGAGGCACTCAACATCCAGGACTTGCCATTCGGATCTTGGCGCCTTGTGCTGCTTCCGACCTATTCACACATCAGTCCACTACTGACATCACCTCATAAGCCAACGGGGCACCCCACGCCGACTTTCGGCGCAGCATTGTAGGATGGCCACACCAGTGCAGCCACACTTGCTGGACACCACCTCGGTGCCATCCGGATCTCAGCGCGTTCGAGTCACTGTGCCGGAAGAGTGACCGGAACTCAGCTGAACACGCCGTCTTTCGGCGCAGCATTGTAGGATGGCCACACCAGTACGGCAATTTGCTGGACACCACCTCGGCGCCATCCGGATCTCGGCGCGTTCGAGTCACTGTACCGCAACAGTGACCGCAATTCAGCTGGACACGCCGTCTTTCGGCGCAGCATTGTAGGATGGCCACACCAGTGCGGCAATTTGCTGGACACCACCTCGGTGCCATCCGGATCTCGGCGCGTTGTGCTGCCTTCGGCCTATTCGCACATCGGTCCGCTACTGACGCCGCCTCACGTGCCAACGGATTTTCTACGCTTTTTGTAGCCCTATGTCGCATAACAGGTCATGTGACTTGTTTATAAAACTTTTCATTGGTTCATTTTACTTTTGGTTTCCTAAAGATGGAAGGCTTGGTCATATGACCTAAAAATAACACTTTTCATTGGTTTAGAACATTTTTTTTTCCCAAACGATGAAAGCCCCACCTTGTTTCTGGATCATTCAGACTGAAGCTGGCGTCAGCATGAGAGCACCACCATCTCGTGGCTCCGTCGTGGTCATTCCGCGAGCAATCATGGCAGCCGCTCCCCACCGGAAGCCTGCGGGAGTCGGGGGCCCCCAAGACTTTTATACAATCTTCACGGCTGAGGGGACGCTTTTCGAGAATGGAGCCCAAGCCCTAGCAGGCAAGCGTCCGAGTTCCAAAGTGTCCCAGGGCCATTTCAGTGGACCAGGCCCAAAACCGAGGAGCCGTCCGCCATTTTAAGAGCCATGTGGCAGCCGCCTATCGCTGCACTGCAAGAGTGGGAGCAACTCAACAACATGGTGAGCGAGACGCTGTGGCCGCAAGAGCGAGCGCAACTCAGCTAGATGGCCGCCACCTGGGGAGGCCCGTTCACGCCGGCTCCCCCACGCCCCCCCCCGGGCCGCCGCACGCCAATTTTCGGAGCAGCATTGTAGGATACCAAAACCAGTGCGGCAGTTTACTGGACATCACCTGGGTGCCTGTCGTACATGTTGTGTCAGCCATGTGACACTGGACACAGACCGCTACTGACGAGGCCTCCCCCCGCACCACCCGGGACGCCCCACGCTGTTTTTCTGTGCTGCATTGTAGGATCCCTAAACCAGTGCGGCACCCAGGCGACATCACCTGGGTGCCGTCCAGAACTCTGCACGTTGTGCTGCCTTGGGACTATTCGCACAACAGACCGCTACTGACGAGGCCTCCCCCCGCCCCACCCGGGACGCCCCACGCCAATTTTCGGAGCAGCATTGTAGGATCCCTAAACCAGTGCGGCACCCAGGCGACATCACCTGGGTGCCGTCCAGAACTCTGCACGTTGTGCTGCCTTGGGACTATTCGCACAAAAGACAGCTTCTAACCATTGTTGCTTTTTGTGTTGAGAAATGTTTAAATGTTTTTAGTTTTTGTTCCGTTTGTTAAAGTTAGTAGTTAATAAAGTTTTATAACCTTACTTTGTTGGAGTGTTATCTATTTTTTTAAAAACGGGTGAATGGGGCCTTGAATCGGGTTATTGTCATGTGTGGGCTTTGGAAGTGTGCTGCTGCAGGATCGGACATTTCAAACTCAAATGCACGTTCTTTTTCTTACCTTTCCGAAGCATGGAGCGCAATAGCAGGCAGAGAAAGGGTGATGCACGTGTTGAACACTACCTGACCTGGCAAGTTGCTGGCAGTGCCCCCCCGCCCGCTCCTGAAAGAGGGCACACACACACCGCCGCCCCGAGTACTTCACAAATCTTTAAAAGACCATGCGCTTGTTCATGAGGCTTAAATGGTTTATCACCTCTTCTAGAACCCCTGCATCGACCCTCTTACGTTTCATGGAAAAATTACCATGTAACACAATACCAAGCCCTGTCAGCTGAAACCCCCAAGGAATCGTGGGGCATATTATCAAGGGGGTTTATCTCCGCTTTTTTGGCTTTAAAAACCATGAAAGCGGAGATAAAATTATTTCCCTATTATCAAGCTGTCGCTAACACCAGTTAGTGACAGCTAAAAGGAGATAGCGACCATCTTGGGCCCCGCTTTGCATGTCAGTGATACTTATCACTAATGACATGCAAAGTGGCGTGCCAAGATGTTAGCGACTGGAAACAGTCCCTAACATCGCTACCTTCTATTACCAACTTTTGGAGATATTCGCGCTAAGCGCGAATATCTCCAAAATCTAACACCTGCCCTGAGCAGTTCTTAGCCATGTTTTCAATGGGAGGTGGATAACATGGCTAAGAGCATTAGGTCGATAATACATGAATATCGCTGACTTTTCTGCGATAATAGCAAGGTTTATCTGCGATAAAAATCGCCGATGTGCGGCGATAATTTTTGTCTCTAAACAAGTTAGAGACAAAAATTATCGCTAGTTGTTCGTAATATGCCCCCGGGTTTTTGCTTGCAGAAATCGGGAGGCGGGAGACTAGCACTGAAATCAGTACTCACACGCCTGAATCAGGAGGATTGGCATGTCTGAATTCTCTACAGCTGGGGCCATAAACTACATCCGCAGGGTTAGGTGATAGCCTGGAACCAGCCTGGCATCTAAAATGGCTGCCGTGCACGACAAAATTGTGGCATTCGAAAAAAGGCAAGATGGCGCAGCCGCTGGAAGAGATATATCAACATATATCAGCCTCCTCAGCCACCCTCAGGAAACATAGGGGATTGGGATATGTCTCCCGCACCCCCTTATACCTAGTACTTTAATTAACGAAGCACAAAATGGCGAATTCCCGTTTCGCTACCAGTTTGCGGCCCAGTTCGCGGCCCGTGAAGCGCTTCTACCGTGAAAAATCATTTTTTTTTTATTTTCCCCACGGAACCCTTTAATAACCCCAACAACATTCCTAGGGGGTCAAGAGGGGGATACCTTGCCCCCTTTCATTAAATTCCCCCTTAGTTTTTCACCTTTTCTTCTCTCTCGATCCTACCGAGAGACAAGATGGCGGCCGCTCCGGACTGTCACGCAGCAAAAAAAAAAAAAAAGCTCACGCACAGCCGCTGGAAGAGATGTATCAACATATATCAGCCTCCTCACCCACCCTCAGGAAACATAGGGGATTAGGATACGTCTCCCGCACCCACTTATAACTAGTAATTTAATTTACGAAGCACAAAATGGCGAATTCCCGTTTCGCTACCAGTTCGCGGCCGCGCTTCTACCGTGAAAAATCATTTTTTTTTTATTTTCCCCACGGGACCCTTTAATAACCCCAACAACATTCCTAGGGGGTCAAGAGGGGGATACCTTGCCCCCTTTCATTAAATTCCCCCTTCGTTTTCCACCTCTTCTTCTCTCTCGATCCTACCGAGAGACAAGATGGCGTCCGCTCCGGACTGTTTAGAATGTTGACAGACACCGGAGAGCCAATCAGCTTTCTGCGCGCAAAGTTCCGATAAGCGAAAAGTAAGCGGACCGGATCGCTGCCCAGAGCGCTGTTACAGATATATATCTTGGTTTGAACGTTAATTTCTCAAAAACTACTGGAGCACATATATTGAGACCTAGCAAAGGCACATCGGGCTAACAGTCCCTACAATTTTGCCAAGTTTCGTGCAAATCCATTCAGCCGTTCGAGCTAAAAGTGAGTCCAACCGCCCTATGGAAAACTCAATGCAAAAAACGCGTTTTGGGACCCCCCTTTTTTCTCAGCCCCCCCTTGACGAAACCCCACCAAATTTCCAGGGGCTGCTCAGAAACAAAATGTGCCATTTTCCTGAAAATTTCAGCCGATTCCGTCCACAAACGCCAAAGTTATTAGACATAGAATTTTCAAAAGTCCCATAGGGAAAAAATTCTAACTATATATACCTACTGGCGATAGCCAGTAGGTAATATATATATATATATATATATATATATTTATATATATATATATATATATATATATATATATTCACAGAAAAAAACATAGGTTATAGTCCATATATAGTTAGGAATTTGCATTTACAAAACCTTGAAAATTCAATGAAAAAACCATTGGTTATAGAACATATATAGTTAGGAATTTGCATTTACAAAACCTTATTTTACTCGCATAAAACCATTGAAATTCCATATATAGTTAGATGCGCTAACTATATATCGCACACCCGCAATCCACTGCTGATGATGTCACATATTACATCATTCATGACATGGTTAGTGACATCACTGATGACATCACTGATGACATCTCAAATGACATCACTGATAAAATCACTGATAACATCTCATTTGACATGACTGATCACATCACTGATGATATCATTCATGTGATAACACCATGAACCTCTTCAGACTCTAATATAACCTTAGATACAATCAGTGTAAACAGACAGTCACAGACTGTCACTCATCCATGGAGTTACTCACACACCTAGTCAGTTATGCAAAAAATCAATCACACCTCCATTTTCTCAACTATACAGTTATACACACCTTACTTATTCAAACATATACTAACACATATTTACTTTACTCTCTTATACAATCCCTGATACATGCTCACAATGATCCATACAGCCACTCACACATTCACTGGCTCTTATGCACAGTTATTTATAGATGTCAACTCTCACATGTACTGTGTTTTACATATGTACTTACTTTGACATGTAGCACTGAGATATCCATTCACTCACTAATACACCCATGCACAGTCAACCGCCCATACAGCTGTTTCCACATGCACTTTTGAACCCATACATATAGTGAATCAACTACTCACACATCTATGTACAGAGTCACACACCTCCCAGCCACCCATACACACACACTCAGTTTCCCATACAAATACTTGGACAACCAATGAGTAACCCATACAGTTACTCATATAGCTACTGATCAACATATGCAGCAGTTTCTAGAACAACAGATATAATGATGCACAAATTAAAACAGTTTAGTCACTAACCCATGCACTCAGTGAGACACATTTAATCACTCACTCATACAGTCAGTCATGCACCTACTAAATCCTTCATCCAGACACTTATACATCCACTCATTCTTCCATATGTAAGACATATTTTAACTTTACAGAAACATACAGTCACTGGATGTTGTCATCAGTGATGTCATTTGAGATGTCATCAGTGATGTCATCAGTGATGTCACTAACCATGTCATGAATGATGTAATATGTGACATCATCAGCAGTGGATTGCGGGTGCGCGATATATAGTTAGCGCATCTAACTATATATGGAATTTCAATGGTTTTATGCGAGTAAAATAAGGTTTTGTAAATGCAAATTCCTAACTATATATGTTCTATAACCAATGGTTTTTTCATTGAATTTTCAAGGTTTTGTAAATGCAAATTCCTAACTATATATGGACTATAACCTATGGTTTTTTCTGTGAATTTCAATGGTTTTTTAATAGCAAATATCAAAAGCTGTCAAATGTCAAGTACGTGATAGGTAAAAACGTTTTCGTGTTTATGCACGCTGATGTGCTTTAAACGCTGCCCCCCCCCTCCCCTCTTTTCTCTTAGTAGTACTCTCTCTTTGCAGATAGTGAACGATAGTTAACGCAGACCTTTACCCCCGTTGTAATCCGTCGTACCTGCTTGTCTCTCCATTTGATTGATTGTTATCCAAGCATTTACTGTTTTAGAATTGGTTCTCTTTGGATCATTCTCTATTTACAAACAAGCACAAAGTCGCAATACTCTGTTTAGTCTTTGCAGATAGTGAAAAATCGTGTAAAAAAATAAAAGTAATCGAGCAAAATCAGTAGACCACTAATTCGATCTCTTTTTGACCTCGGTAAAATACAAACATTAGGAACAACCCTTCATGAGAAATACGAAATAGTGAAATGAACTGAGCTCCACACCATGAGGGCTGCAAGACAGCTCGACTCCGCCACCCACCCCGCCCAAAATAACGACAAACCCTATGCAAATATTATAAATATAGACAACACACCAGCAAAGAAACAGGGAAAAACATTTTATTAAATAACTATTTTCATAACTATTTTATACTTTTTATTGCCCGATCCGGCTAGCTCAATCGATCGAGCATGAAACTCATGCACTGACAGCAAGCGTTGAGAGTTTGTAGAACGATGGCTTCAGATTTTCCACATACGGTGTAGTGGCGCGAACTGGGAGGGGGCGTTTGGATCCTGCCCCTTCCCCAAATAAGATTTTCATACGTGAATGTTCGTTCATGCTTTTTGTCCCTGAGTTGCTTCGATGTCACTGCCTTACACAAATGGCATAAGTCCTGGATGTTGAGTGCCATACTTCAGAGTTCTAAGCAACGCTTGTAACACTGTTTAAACCTTATTTGCACCTGCTGCAGCTTCACTATTCAAAGTAAGTAGGGTCCGTTTGTGGACCTGACTGCATTGGAAAACAATGTGATAGGGTGCCTCCCTAAACCGCTTGACGGAGGCCCCCGAGGGGCGGTGAGATGGCGCGGACTGAGAGGGGGCGCTTGGCTCCTGCCCCCTCCCCAAGTCGTGTTGCCCTGATGTGGCCTGAGATCGCCCCCGACATAGGCGGCCGGCTCCCGGGGTCCGGCGGAATTTTTTCCCTTTTGATGACTCTTCCATTCTGGACCTTGTCCCACAATCCGTTTGACCTGAAGACACGCTGTAGTGGGGCGCCCCTTTATCGTTTTAGTTGCCATTCCGCCCGCTTTTGGTACTCTGTGCCTCTTCCGCCATTCAGCTGTTTACCGCCCGCTCTTGCGACTACAGCGTCTCGCTCACCATGTAGTTGAGTTGCTCCCGCTCTTAAGATTTAACCAAACTTTTTGGACTGCTGAAAGCGGTTGTATTCCGACCGCTGGTTGGTGGAGACATTTTGACTATATTCTGGACCTGCGTTGTCGCGTAATGCGTCATATGACGCGCCGCGTTAGCGCACCCGGAAGTGCTCCGGTGCGCAAGGCGCAGCTTCCCGGAAACGATCCAGAGCGCGCAGCGCAGCGCGTAACGTAAGCATAACAGGTCATGTGACTTGTTAATAAAACTTTTCATTGGTTCATTTTA